>NC_052146.1:111426353-111602777 GCF_902713615.1 Scyliorhinus canicula
TCCTCCTCCTCCTCCTCTCCCCACCACCCCTCCTCCTCCTCTCCCCACCACCCCTCCTCCTCCTCTCTCCTCCCCCCTCTCCCGGTTGCTGCTGCTGCTGACCTGTTTCTATTGTTCTGCCAGGAAGTCCAGGAATGGCTGCCACCAGCCTTGTAAGGTTAAGCTTATGCAAGGCCCCCCAGCTCCTGGCCACCTGCACCCCCAAGTACCTAAAGCTCCTCTCCGCCCTTTTCAATGGGAGCCTACCAATCCCCCCCTCCTGGTCCCCCGGGTGTACCACAAACAGCTCGCTCTTCCCAAAGTTGAGCTTGTACCCCCAAAAGTCCCCAAATTCCCAGAGAATCCTCATCACCTCCGGCATTCCTCCCACCGGGTCCGCCACATACAACAATAGGTCATCCGCATAGAGAGACACTCGGTGCTCCTCCCCACCCCGCACGAGCCCCCTCCAGTTCCTCGATTCCCTCAGCGCCATAGCCAGGGGTTCAATTGCCAGCGCAAAAAGTAGGGGGGACAAGGGACACCCCTGCCTCGTCCCTCGGTGTTACTGAAAATACTCCGACCTCCTCCTATTCGTGGCCACGCTCGCCATCGGGGCCTCATATAAACAGCCTCACCCAACTGACAAACCCCTCCCCAAACCCGAACCTTTCCAGCACCTCCCACAAGTACCCCCACTCAACCCTATCAAAGGCCTGCTCCACGTCCAGTGTCCCCACTATCTCCGCCTCCCCTTCTACCGCCGGCAACATTATAACATTCAAGAGCCTCCGTATGTTAGTGTTCAGCTGCCTCCTCCTCACAAACCCCGTTTGATCCTCGTGGATAACCTGCGGCACACAGTCCTCTATCCTCGTGGCTAAGATCTTTGCCAACAGCTTGGCATCCACATTCAAGAGTGAGATCGGCCTGTACGATCCACACTGCTGGGAATCCTTGTCCCACTTAAGAATTAGGGAGATCAGCGCCCGAGACATCGTCGGGAGCAAAGCCCCCCCCTCCCTTGCCTCGTTAAAGATCCTAACCAACAGGGGGCCCAACAGGTCTGCATACATCTTATAAAATTCAACCGGGAACCCATCCGGCCCCGGCGCCTTCCCCGACTGCATGTTCCCTATCCCTTTAACCAGCTCCTCCAACTCAACTGGCAGCCCCCAGCCCCTCCAGCTGTCCCTCCTCCACCCTCGGGAATCTCAGCCGATCCAAAAAGCGCCCCATCCCCCCCTCCTCCACCGGGGGTTCGGACCGATACAGTTTCTCGTAGAAGTCCCTGAAGACCCCATTAATGTCTACCCCCCTTCGCACCACATTTCCTCCCCGATCCTTAACTCCACCAATCTCCCTGGCCGCATCCCGCTTACAGAGCTGGAGTGCCAGCATCCTGCTCGCCTTCTCCCCATATTCATACACCGCACCCTGTGCCTTCCTCCACTGAGCGTCCGCCTTTCTGGTGGTCAACAAGTCAAACTCAGAAACGCCCCAAAAAAAAGGGGGAAGAAAAACAAAATGGCGGCCGGCGCAATACCCGAGGACTGGTGGAAGTGGGCGCAGGAGCAACAGGCCTCTCTCCTACGTTGTTTTGCGGAGCTGAAGGCTGAGCTGCTGGACTCCATGAATGCAACTACGACCAAGCTGCTTGGGACCCAGGCGGCACAGGAGGAGTCTATTCGGGAGTTGCAGCGGCAGACCGTTGAAAGAGAGGAGGAGGCCGTGGTCCTCGTTGGGAAAGTGGAGTTGCACGAGGCACTTCATAAAAAATGGCAGGACCGCTTGGAGGAGCTGGACGTTCGCACGAGGCGAAAGAATCTGAGGATCCTGGGCCTGGCGGAGGGGCTGGAGGGGTCGGATCTCCCGGCGTATGTGACCACGTTGTTGAGCTCGTTGATGGGAGCAGGGTCCTTCCATTTGCCCCTGGAGCTCGAGGGAGCGCACAGAGTGATGGCCAGGAGGCCCAAGGCAGATGAGCCCCCGAGGGCGGTGCTGGTGCGGTTCCACCGATTCAGTGACCGGGAGTGTGTGCTGCGCTGGGCCAAGAAAGAGAGGAGCAGTAAATGGGAGAATTCGGTAGTGAGGACCTACCAGGACTGGAGTGCGGAAGTGGCTAAGCGGCGGGCCGGGTTCAACCGGACGAAGGCGGTGCTTCAGGCTAAGCAGGTCAGGTTTGGAATGCCGCAGCCTGCGCGCCTGTGGGTGACATACAAGGACCGGCACCATTACTTCGAGTTCCCGGAGGAGGCGTGGGCCTTTGTACAGGCGGAGAAGCTGGACTTGAACTAGGGCCTGGGAACATACTTTGGCCGGCGTTGTTTCCGCTGTGGCTGTTTTGTTCCAACTGTTTCAACTTCGACATGTGTGTTATGTTTGCTGGTTTTCTTTTTGCTCTGTTTATGGGTGGGTTTGTCAGTTGGGTATGGTTGTGGGGTAGGTGGGGAGTGTTGGGGGTTTGTGTTCTATATGTTCTCTTCTGTACGGGGCTGGGGATTGAGGGGAAACTGGATTTTGGGGAACTGCGTCAGAAGGGTGGGGTGTGGCAGTGTGAAAGCGCGGGCTTTCCTCTGGTCTCCCGCGCTGCGGGGCAGGGGGGTGGAGCTTGCGATGGGGGCAGGGCCTCTACGGGTCTTTTTTCCCGCGCTGCAGTAATGCCAAGGAGGTGTGGCAAGAGGGGGATGACCCCAAGCCAGGAGGGGATAGGTTTTGGCGGGAGCTGCCGGGGTCAGCAGAAGTCAGCTGACTCACGGAAGTACCATGGAGGGTCCGTCGCGGCTAGGAGGGGTCCTAGCCTGGGGGGGGGGGATACCGGGTTGCTGCTGGAACGACTAGGAAGGAGCCGATGAGGGCCGGGGGGGAAGAGGAGAGGCGCTATCGCCATGGGGAACGGGTCGAGCGGGGTGTGCTGGCCTGGGGCGAACATCTGCCAAGCTATGGCTAGTCGGCAGGGGAGGGGGGCGGGTTGCCCTCTGATCCGGCTGATTATCTGGAACGTGAGGGGGCTGAACGGGCCGGTTAAGAGAACCAGGGTGGTCTCCCATCTAAGGGGGTTGAAGGCGGACGTGGCTATGCTCCAGGAGACCCACCTGAAGGTGGCGGACCAGGTCCGTCTGAGGAAGGGGTGGGTTGGGCAGGTTTATCATTCAGGATTGGACGCAAAGAACCGGGGGGTGGCGATTCTAGTGGGGAAGAGGGTAGGGTGGCGTTTGAGGCGGCTGAGGTGGTGTCGGACAAGGAGGGCAGATATATCATGGTGAGGGGTAGGCTGCAGGGAGAGAAGGTGGTTCTGGTGAACGTATATGCCCCGAATTGGGATGATGCCGGCTTCATGAGGCGCTTGTTGGGCCGCATCCCGGACCTGGAGGCAGGGGGCCTGATCATGGGGGGAGATTTTAACACAGTGCTGGATCCCACACTGGACCGGTCCAGTTCAAGGACGGGTAGGAGACCGGCGGCGGCCAAAGTGCTGAGGGGATACATGGACCAGATGGGAGGGGTGGATACCTGGAGGTTTGGGAGACCGAGAGCGCGGGAATATTCCTTTTTCTCTCACGTCCATAGGGTTTATTCCCGGATAGACTTTTTTGTCCTGAGCAGGGGGTTGATCCCGAGGGTGCAGGATGCCGAGTATTCGGCCATAGCGATTTCGGACCATGCCCCGCACTGGATTGATCTGGAGATGGGGGAGGCACGGGACCAACGCCCACTCTGGCGCCTGGATGTGGGGATGCTGGCGGAGGAGGAGGTGTGTAAGAGGGTTCGGAGAAGCATTGAGGGGTATCTGGATACCAATGATACGGGGGAGGTCCAGGTGGGGATGGTCTGGGAGGCTCTGAAAGCAGTGATCCGGGGGGAGCTGATCTCCATCCGGGCCCACAGGGAAAGGAGGGAGAGGGAGGAGAGGGAGAGACTGGTGGGAGAGCTTCTGGAGGTGGACAGGAGATATGCGGAGGCACCGGAGGAAGGGTTGCTGGGAGAACGGCGCAGGTTGCAGGCCAATTTTGACTTGTTGACCACCAGAAAGGCGGAGACACAGTGGAGGAGGGCGCAGGGGCGCGGTATATGAGTATGGAGAGAAGGCGAGCAGGATGTTGGCGCATCAGCTCCGTAGGCGAGATGCGGCTAGGGAAATTGGGGGAGTGAAGGATGGGGGTGGAACTGTAGTGCAGAAGGGGACAGAAGTAAACGGGGTCTTTAGGGACTTTTACGAGGGATTGTACCGGTCGGAACCTCCGAGGGGGAGAGAGGGGATGGAGAGCTTCATGAACAGGCTATGTTTCCCAAGGGTTCAAGAGAGGCTGGTTGAGGGGCTGGGGGCACCGATAGAGTTGGAGGAGCTAGTCAGGGGGATCGGGCAAATGCAGTCAGGTAAGGCCCCGGGGCCGGACGGGTTCCCGGCAGAATTTTACAAAAAATATGCGGACCTGGTGGGTCCCCTGCTGGTGCGAACTTTCAATGAGGCGTGGGAGGGGGGGGCTTTGCCCCCGACGATGTCGCGGGCACTGATCTCTTTGATCCTAAAACGGGATAAGGACCCCTTGCAGTGCGGATCATACAGGCCTATCTCACTCCTTAACGTAGACGCTAAGTTGCTGGCGAAGATCCTGGCTACCAGGATAGAGGATTGTGTGCCAGAGGTAATTCATGAAGATCAGACAGGGTTTGTCAAGGGGCGGCAGCTCAACACGAATGTGCGGAGACTGCTCAATGTTATCATGATGCCGGCAGTGGAGGGGGAGGCGGAGATAGTGGTGGCGCTGGATGCAGAGAAGGCGTTTGATAGAGTTGAGTGGGGGTACCTATGGGAGGTGCTGGAGAGGTTTGGATTTGGGGAGGGATTCATCAAATGGGTGAGGCTGCTTTACGCGGCGCCGATGGCAAGTGTAGTCACAAATGGAAGGAGATCGGAGTATTTTAGGCTTTATCGTGGGACCAGGCAGGGGTGTCCCCTGTCCCCCCTGCTCTTTGCACTGGCGATTGAACCGCTGGCCATGGCGTTGAGGGAGTCAGGGAAGTGGAGGGGTCTGGTGCGGGGGGGGGGGGGGGGGGGGGGGGGGGGAGGAGCACCGGGTATCGCTGTATGCGGACGACCTGCTGTTATATGTGGCGGACCCAGAGGGGGGAATGCCGGGGGTGATGGAACTGTTAGCGGAATTTGGGGGCTTCTCCGGGCTATAAGCTGAACTTAGGAAGAGCGAGGTATTTGTAGTGCACCCGGGAGATCAGGAGGGGGAATTGGGAGGCTCCCCTTCAGGAGGGCAGTGAAGAGTTTCAGGTACCTGGGGGTGCAGGTGGCCAGGAGTTGGGGGCTCTTCATAAGCTTAACTTCACCAGACTAGTGGAACAGATGGAGGAGGAATTTAAAAGGTGGGACATGGTGCCGCTATCGCTGGCGGGCAGAGTGCAATCCGTCAAAATGACGGTTCTCCCGAGGTTCTTGTTCCTCTTCAGTGCTTGCCCATCTTTATCCCTAGGGCCTTTTTTAAAGGGTGACCAGCAGCATCATGGGATTTGTTTGGGCGCATGGCACCCCGAGGGTGAAGAGGGTCTTCTTGGAGCAGAGTAGGGATGGGGGGGGCTGGCGTTGCCCAACCTCTCGGGGTACTACTGGGCGGCCAACGTGTCGATGGTGCGTAAGTGGGTGATGGAGGGGGAGGGGGCAGCATGTAAACGGATGGAGAGAGCGTCCTGTGGGGAAACAAGCCTGGGGGCCCTGGTAACGGCGGCGTGGCCACTCCCTCCCACGAGGTATACCACGAGTCCGGTGGTGGCGGCTACCCTCAAGATTTGGGGGCAGTGGAGGCGACATAGGGGGGAAATGGGGGGCTCGATGGAGGCTCCGTTAAGGGGGAACCATAGGTTCGTCCCGGGGAACATGGATGGGGATTTCGGGGATGGTATAGAGCGGGCATTAGACAGCTGAGGGACCTGTTTATCGACGGAAGGTTTGCGAGCCTGGGGAGTTGGAGGATAAATTTGGGCTCCCGCCGGGAAACATGTTTAGATATCTGCAGGTAAAGGCATTTGCTAGACGGCAGGTGGAGGGATTCCCTGCGCTCCCCGCGAAGGGGGTGAGTGACAGGGTGCTCTCGGGGGTCTGGGTCGGGGAGTGGAAGATATCCGATATCTACAAGCTTATGCAGGAGGTGGAAGAGGCGTCAGTAGAGGAGCTGAAAACGAAGTGGGAGGGGGAACTGGGGGAACAGATCGAAGACGGGACATGGGCTGATGCCCTGGAGAGGGTAAATTCTTCCTCCTCGTGTGCGTGGCTTAGCCTCATCCAATTCAAGGTGCTGCATAGGGCCCACATGACTGGGACGAGGATGAGTAGGTTCTTTGGGGGTGAAGATAGGTGTGCCAGGTGCTCGGGGAGTCCAGCGAACCATGCCCATATGTTCTGGGCATGCCCGGCATTGGAGGAGTTCTGGAAGGGGGTGGCGAGGACGGTGTCAAGGGTGGTGGGATCCAGGGTCAAGCCAGGATGGGGACTCGCGATCTTTGGGGTTGGGGTAGAGCCGGGAGTGCAGGAGGCGAAAGAGGCCGGTGTGCTGGCCTTTGCGTCCCTAGTAGCCCGGCGAAGGATTTTGCTACAGTGGAAGGACGCGAGCCCCCCAAGCGTGGAGACTTGGATCAATGACATGGCGGGCTTCATTAAGCTTGAGAAGGTTAAATTCGCCCTGAGAGGATCGGTACAAGGGTTCTTTAAACGGTGGCAACCTTTCCTCGACTTTCTGGCTCAACGATCGGGTACTGGGACAGTAGCAGCAGCAACCCGGGGGGGTGGGGCGGGGGGGGGAGACGTTGATTATGTTGGCTTATTTTATTTAAATTTGATTTATCTAATTTTAATTTATGGTTAAGTTCTCTTGTTTGGGGGGGGGGGGGGGAATGTGATACATGTGATGTTACGGTATGGGGGGAATTGTGGGTGTTATGGGGCTGTTAGTTGCATATTACTGCTTTTTGCTATACTTGTTGTTATATTTTCTGTAAAAAATTCCAATAAAAATTATTTTTTTTAAAAAGTCAAACTCAGCCTGAAGGCTGCGCCGCTCCCGCAACAATGCCTCCTCCGGGGCCTCCGCATATCTCCTGTCCACCTTCTCCATGTCCCCCACCAATCTCTCCCTCTCTCTCCGCTCCCTTCTCTCCCGGTACGCTCGAACCACCGCCTTCAGCGCCTCCCAGACCGTCCCCACTCGGACCTGCCCACTGTCGTTGGCCTCCAGATACCTCTCGATACATCCTCGGACCCGCCCGCCCACCTCCTCGTCCGCCAGCAGCCCCACCTCCAAGCGCCAAAGCAGGCGCAGGTCCCTCTCCTCCCCCAGCTCGAGGTCCACCCAGTGCGGGGCATGGTCAGAAATGGCTATCGCCAAGTACTCAGCGTCTACTACCCCGCAATAGGCGCCCTACTCAAAACAAAGAAGTCGATCCGGGAGTAGGCCTTGTGCACATGGGAGAAGTATGAAAATTCCCTGGCCCTTGGCCTCGCAAACCTCCATGGATCCACCCCTCCCATCTGGTCCATAAACCCACTCAGCACCTTAGCCGCCGCCGGCCTCCTACCCGTCCTGGAACTGGATCGATCCAGTGGCGGATCCAGCACCGTGTTGAAATCCCCCCTTATTATCAGGCCCCCCACCTCCATATCTGGAATCCGGCCCAACATGCGCCACATGAAACCTGCATCGTCCCAATTCGGGGCATATACATTGACCAGCACCACCACCCGCTCCCCTTGCAGCTTGCCACTCACCATCACATACCTCCCGCCACTGTCTGCCACCACATTCGACGCCTCGAACGACACCCTCTTCCCCACCAGGATCGCCACACCCCGATTTTTTGCATCCAGCCCCGAATGAAACACCTGGCCTACCCATCCCTTCCTCAATCGAAGCTGATCCGCCACCTTCAGGTGCGTCTCCTGAAGCATGGCCACATCCGCCTTCAGCCCCTTCAGGTGCGCGAACAAGCAGGCCCGTTTAACCGGCCCATTCAGTCCCCTCACATTCCAGATGATCAGCCGGATCAGGGGACCACCTACCCCCGTCGACTAGCCAACACCCTTCCGTAATCCACCACGTGACCTGGCCTGTTATTAACCTCAAGTCTCGCAGTGTGCAGCAACGGCAGGTACAAGGGCGGCAAGGCGGCGCAGTGGTTAGCACTGCTGCCTCACGGCGCAAAGGACCCGGGTTCGATGCCAGCCATGTCCGTGTGGAGTCTGCATTTTCTCCCCATGTCTGCATGAGTCACACCCACACAGCCAAAGATGTGCCGGTTAGGTGGATTGCCACACTAAATTTCCCCTTAATTGGAAAATAAATGAATTGGATATTCTACATTTTTTTTTTTAAAAACACTGCAATGAAGTTACTGTGAAAATCCTCTTAGAAACCTGCTACACTATAATGGTTAGTGATAAATATAAAAGAGAGCCAGGGGACTTCCGATGTCGGGGATGTGCTGAGCGGACGCAATGAACGGTGGCTCTTCACCTGAGGATTTGGATTCAGGCACTTTAAACTCAAAATAGCTCACTAGAATTGGGAATAAACACCCCTTTGCCCTCTTCAACAACATCAAACTAGTCATGCCAGGGGATGAAAAGTAGGAAAAGGCAACAAAAGCCTGGAGAGGCGAACCGAGGAGACGGCAAGCACGAGGGACGATGAACCCCGGCCACACCCGAAAGAGAGGGACCACCAAGCCGCGCACTGAGCTTCCCCACCCCGGCAAGCAGATGGAGGGAATTCCTTACGAAGGAACTCAAGGAATTTAAGGAGGCCATTAAAGCCGATACGAGGGGAACAGTCAAGGTGAGGGTGGCGAAGGCACTGATCACCATGCAGGCAGCCCTGGAAAAGGCAGAGAGGCAGCTGGAGACTCAGGGGGCAACAATAAGGGAGCTGGAGGAGGCCTCAAAAGGTATAGGGCGACCAGATCGCTGCACTGGAATTGAAGGTGGCAAGGTTGGTGGCTACACAAGGGACTCGATAGGGGAAAATCAAAGATCAGGAGGACCAATCGCAGCGTCAGAACCTACCCACATTGGGTCTAGCGGAGGGAACCAAGGGGAGGAACACCATAGAATATGTGGCCCAGATGCTGGGCAACCTGGTGGGGAGAGACAGCTTCCCCAAGCCACCACATAGACGGAGCCCACAGGTCACTCTGGCCAAAGCCCAGGGCTGGGGAACAGCCAAGGACCATCATTTCAAAATTACACCAGTACCATTACCGGGAAAGGATCCGGAACTGGGCCAGGCAGACAAGGTCCTGCAACCGGGAGGGACACCCGATCAGGATTTACCAGGACATTGGGGTGGACCTGACCAAACACCGGGCGAAATTCAGTACAGCCAAAGCAGCCATGTATAAAAACATGGTGAAATTCGGAATGCTGTACCCAGCCAAGCTCTGGGTCACCTTCCCGGGCAGGGAGCATTACTTCACCACACCGGCGGATGCAGATGAATTTGTTCAGAAACACGGGCTGGGAAGACAGCAGCAGAGCCAGTGATGAAGTGGACACCTGGCAGATTGGGACTGTGAAAGACGATTTGCACGAGACTGCACTGCCTCGGTTTGAATGTGAAAGATAAAGCTCAGAAAGGAGGGGCGAGAGCAGCAGGGTGCAGGAGAGGCTGAGGCCTCCCTGCTTGCATTGCCACCATACCATCCATCACCACCCTCAGCACAATTGGGCCCCAGGCTCTGAACCAGCCCCTCCTCCACTTTGGGAAACTCCAACACATCCAGGAACAACCACATCCCTTCATCCCTGGCCAGGTGCTCCGACTCGGACAGGCTTATAAAAAAGGCCTCGAACACCCCCCCTTTGGGTCCATCACCACCTTACCCTTATAATCTCTAACTCGACCAATCTCCCTCGCCACCTCTTGCTTTCTCACCTGGTGGGTCAGCATCCTTTTCCCCGTACTTATACACTGCCCCTCCGCAGCTTCCCTGCAGAAATTAGACCAAACTCCATCTGCAGTCTCTGCCTCTTCTTCAATAACCCTGCCTCTGAATATCCCCTGTCCACTCTCAAAATCTCATCCCCCGGGCAGCACGGTGGCGCAGTGGTGCCTCACAGCCTCACAGCGCCAAGGTCCCAGGTTCGATCCCAGCTCTGGGTCACTGTCCATGTGGAGTTTGCACATTCTCCCCGTGTTGGCGTGGACTTCTCCCCGACAACCCAAAGATGTGCAGGGTAGGTGGATTGGCCTCGCTAACAATTGTCCCTTAATTGGAAAAATAAATTGTGTACTCTAAATTATTATTTTTTAAATTCTGCTGCTTGCACTGCCAACTAACTGGCTGTCACCAGCAAATTTAGGTATACTGAAAGGCCCCTTTACAGATCCTTAGGCGGCATGACAACTCACATCCTGCTGATATGATTATATTCATACCAATTATCCTTACCTAAACTGTCTCATGCTCCCTAAAGAATTCCCAATCAGGGGCAGCACGGTGGCACAGTGGGTTAGCATTGCAGCTTCACAGCGCTGAGGTCCCAGGTTCGATCCTGGCTCTGGGTCACTGTCCGTGTGGAGTTTTGCACATTCTCCCCGTGTTTGCGTGGGTTCACCCCCACAACCCAAAAATGTGCAAGCTAGGTGGATTGAACATGCTAAATTGCCCCTTAATTGGAAAAATGAATTGGGTACTCTAAATTTATTTTTTAAAAAGAATTCCCAATCATAGCCAATAGGTTGTCCTTAATTCCATGATTCAATTCTTAGCTGTGATCGGCCATCAGATGCTGCACTTACCTGGTCAATCTCCTTCTGCAATTTTTCTGCCTCTTCATCAGTCAGCTCTTGATTTTTGGCTGCTTCGAATCTGGCTCAGATTTCTCCTCCTCAGTGAGCTTTGCCATTTCCAATTTATCTTTCTCTCTGCTTCCTTTTTCACCTCCTTCTCCATCTGAACCTGTATCGCTAATTTATGGTGGTGTTTGAATGTCTCAGTCACCAACTGTGGAAAATATATGACCAGAATCAGTGAAATGGGATTACACTATTAGTCCACTTCAGAGAAACTGGCAGTTCCACAGGGACATCCATATTCAAATTAATTGAGGAGAACAAGATGCAGCAGGGTCCCCATACTGATGATGGAACCCCCCCCCCCCCCCCCCCCACCCCCGTACTCACTTTGTTAGCTGCTCCCTGCTCTCCACCAGTGAAAAAGTCGGTCTTCCGCTCAGAAAACTGAAGAAGGTATCCACGAGCTGGATAGAAATTGAAGGCTTTTATTCAGACCCACTGAAGTTGACAGGTCACCAGCATCAGCTGAGGGAGGCAGCAGGGCAGAGAGATGGGTGGGTGGGTGGGGGGGGGGGGGGGGAAATCTATGGGGGAAGTGGGAAATCTCCCCTCCGGTTAGGGGCAGGTGGAGGAAATCTACCCTAGAGTTGGGGGGGATCTATGCCTGGGCCGGGTACAGGTTGGGATGGGATCTACACCCAGGCCAGGGAAAGGTAGGGTGGGGGAAGTCTACACCAGGGACTTTTGCGGGGGGGGGGGGGGGGGGGGGATGAGAGAGAGAGAGAATCTGTGCCTCGGCCGGGGATGGGGTGAGAGCGAGGCACAGGCTGGGGTGAGATCTACGCCCAGGCCAGGAAGGGGCGAGATCTACGCCCAGGCCGGGGGACAGGGATTTGAAATCTACATCCAGACCGGGGACGTGGAGGAAGGGGGGTGAAATCTACACCCGAAAATTCATGCCCAGGCCACGAGGGATGGGTGTCTGCGCCCTGGCCGTGGTGGGAGCATTTGCACCCATGCCGGGGAGGGGTGCAGTGGTGTGTCTGCGCCAATGCCAGGGAGGGGGCGTCTGCGCCCTGGCTGGGGAGGTCTGCGCCCAGGCCAGGGAGGGCCAGGGCATCAGCACCTAGGTGGGCAGCGCCTGCGCCCAAGGCCAGGGTAGATCGGGGCATCTGTGCCTGGGCAGGCAGGTCCTGGGGTGGCCTGCGCCCAGGAGAGCTGGGAGCGTCTGCGCCCGGGCTAGTGGCATCTGAGCCCGTGCCGCAGAGGGCAGGAGGCATCTATGCCAGGGCCTGACTGGGGGCATCTGCAGCCAGGGAGGACTGGGGCATCTACACCCAGGCAAGGGAGACGTAGGGGCATCTACGCCCAGGCAGGGGAGGCGTGGGGGCATCTACGCCCAGGTCCAGGAGGCATGTGGGCATCTACACAGAGGTCAGGAGGCATGTGGGCATCTACACCCGGTCAGGAGTCATGTGGGCATCTATGCCCAGGCCAGGGAGGCGTAGGGGCAATCTATGCCCAGGCCAGGGAGGCGTAGGGGCATCTATGCCCAGGCCAGGGAGGCATAGGGGCATCTATGCCCAGGCCAGGGAGGCGTAGGGGCATCTATGCCCAGGCCAGGGGGGCGTAGGGGCATCTATGCCCAGGCCAGGAGGCATGTGGGCATTTACACCTGGGCAGGGGAGGGTTTGGGAAATCTGCACCCGGGCGGAGGAGTGGGGGAATCTACACCCAGGCAGTAGAATCTAACGGATACCTGGTGAACACCCCCTTCGTGTTGCTGAGCCATGGCTAACAGAATACCATCGAAGCGATCCTCCCCGGATGAGTCCCCCATCGTGCCTGTTTCTCAATGCGGCTCCCTCAGGCTATCGCTCAACGACACGCTCCAGGCCCTGGCCACTCACCCGGAAGTAATGCGGCCCGTGGGTCAATATGTGACGGACAGCCAGATCACCCCAATCAGCGGACGTGCGTCCTCATGACATCTGACGCTAAACAACTGAGTTCGAGTTTCGAAGGCGCGGTCACCATGGAAACTGGAACATTCGGAATCGGGCCCTAGCAACGCGGGCCTCAGTCCCAGCCTGCATTGTGTGGCTGTATGTTCATCCGGAGTTGGCCGAGTAACAGCTCTTATTGGGAGGGGAGCTTCGCGAGGTAGAAGCAAAAACATACAAGACAATCTCAGCACGTCTGACAGCATCAGTGGAGACAGAAGGGAGCTAACGTTTAGACTCTGGATGACTCTTTGTCAAAGCTGGGGAAGAATATAGAGGAGCTGGAGAAAGTGCAAGGCAGGTTTCTTATTAGGAAACCAGAGCAGGTCAGAGGCTAGGAATCCTGCAGCATGCAACTCGCCTCCTGACTCCTTAAAACCTATTCAGCATTTTGTAAAGCACAAGTGATGGAATACTCGCCACTTGTCTCGATGAGGCAGTTCCAACAACACAAGCTCAACACCCTCTGGGATAAATTAGTCTCCTTGATCAGTACCCCATCTAGTACCTTAGGCATCGACTCTGCCACCAGTGAATGTGTACTGTAATGAACTCTAATTGGCCCATCCAATCACCTGTGTAGGCCTTGTGAGCAGTTTTAAGTTGAGCACTGTTTGTAGCTGCTCCTGTAATATCATTATTGTAAATAAATATTGGTGTGGTGACGGAACTCCTGCCTTCCGTGGATTACTACATGTACCATCTACAAGATGTGCACGGCAGCACAGTCGCTTCACAGCGCCAAGGACCGGGGTTCGATTCCCAGCTTAGGTCACTGTCTGGGCAGAGTCTTCACATTCACCAGTGTCTGCATGAATCCCACATGTCGCATTACATTCATCCCCCACCATCTGGCCTGGCTTGTGAAATCCTACCAACTGTCCTGGCTTGAGACAATTCACACCTCTTTAACCTGGGGTTACCCCTATCTCTGGATCTGTAAAGATTCAATTACCTGCAAATTCTCGCATTCTAAGCATGTCTGGCATCTTGAATTTGTCTATATATATGTTTCTGGAACAAACCTCTTCATTCACCTGAGGAAGGTGCAGTGCTCCGAAAGCTAGAGTTTGAAACAAACATGTTGGACTTTAACTTGGTGTTGTAAGACTTCTTACTGCGCTATCCCTGTAACCCAGTGTTTGATGTGTTAGGCAGGCTGGGTCGATGTGGACTGCGCTAAGATGCAACACAATTTTATTTAACGTCTTAACTACTGTACATGTTCAACTGTGGGTTGACACTATGCTGACTTGACTGGAGAGCTAGTATTAGCCTGACCAGACTGGCTAGCTCACAAACTCTGACTGTCTCAGTGGCTGGGTCCAGAGAGAGTGGGAAACCTAGTGCCCTCTAGCTTTATAGTGGTAGTGTCTTGTCTGGTGATTGGCTGTTCTGTTCTGTGTGCTTACTGGTCACCCTGTGTGTCAATCACTGCCTGTTGTGCACTCCATTATATACATAGATGTATATTATGACAGTGTTCTTCAAACTTTTTTTCCGGGAAACCCATTTTTACCAACCGGCCAATCTTGGTGACCCACGCCGGCCGACCTTCGCGACCCACCATTTTCTCTGACCTTGTTTGCTGCTGATAAAATGGAGGAAATGGTTTTGGGTCCCTTTGGCCCTCGTACACCGCTCCACCAATGGAACCTGTTGGATGAAGGTGAAACCTTCTGGTGTCGGAAAGTATGGAGTCTCCCATCTGTCCAAAGTTCTGCATTTTTTTTCCTGTAAAGTTTTATCAAACAAACCCCCACCCCACCCCCCCCACCCCCCGACCTTGTAAAAAAAAAATTTTTAATGACTAAAATAAATGAAAAAAATAAAAATTAAATGAATAAAAACCCTTGAACTTGTAAAACAAAAAGCTGCGACCATTTAAAAAATAGCGGTGCACTGCGCATGCGTGCCCGATCATCAGTGCGCATGCGCATAGTTTTGCGTATGTGCGCTGATGATCGTATGCGCTGAATTTTCTTTACATGTTCGCGGCCATTTTAAAGGCGCTTGCAGCCGGCATTATTAAAAGCCGGCTGATGCGCAGGGATTTGCGCGATCGGGAGCACCGCGATGGACGGCTCCGCGACCTTCCCGACACCACCCGCGACCCCGAGTTTGAAGAACACTGCCTGTAACCCCACCTAACCTGCACATCTTTGTACTCTGGGAGGAAACTGGAGCACCCAGAAGAAACCCATGCAGACATGAGGAGAATGCGCAAACTCTAGTGAGCCAGATGTTTTTTTTATTTTTTTTTATAAAAACCAAGTACCAATTCATTTTTTCCAATTAAGGGGCAATTTAGCATGGCCAATCCACCTACCCTGCACATCTTTCTGTTGTGGGGGCGAAACCCACGCAAACACAGGGAGAATGTGCAAACCTCCACATGGACAGTGATCCCAGAGCCGGATTGAACCTGGGACGTTGGCGCCGTGAGGCCACAGTGATAACCACTGCGCATCCGTGCAGCCCTTAGATGTTTTTTTCAAGACAGTCAATTCAAGAGTCATGGTTTTACTGAGACTAGTTTTCAAATTCCAATTTTCTTTTCAATTAATTGAGTTGATTTGAACTCATGTCCAAAGAGCCTGCACCTCTGGATGACCACTCCAGTGACAATCCCACTAAGCTACCATCTCCCCATGCAAAACTTGCTACAAAAGAGATTAGGTGGGGAAAACAGATTGATACATTCAAGTGGAAATTGGACAAACACATGAGAGAGAAAAATTATGATGATAAGGTTAAATGAAGAAGGGTGGAAGCAGGTTACAAAAAGCAATAAACACCAGCATAGGCCAGTTGGGCAGAAAAGCCTGCATTCTGTTCTATTAGTACATTGTGATTCTCTGTAATTCCTGAGTCAGATGGGAACATCATCTCCCTTGATCTTTTCTTCAAAAACTTTTCAAACACTGTCCCTGTCCTACTGCTGTTTTCAAATTTGGTGTGGTGTGGTCCATGCACCATAACAGATTAATTTTGACATACACTATAAATGGTGATGAGCAGTTGCAGTGGAGAAGTGTGGAAGGGAAATTAATGAGTTGCCAATTTAGAAGCATGGTGGGAAATGCTTGACTATAGCTAACACTGCTTTTTAGCGAAAATGCTGAAATATTCTGGTCTTGGCCTTATTATGAAAATACATTGTCCTCTGAAAGATAGCAAAATGTGTATTTCAGTGATCGTCGTTAGAAAACACTAAATCAGTACAACAGCTTCTCCCCGTGCCAAATATTTGCCCAAAGGAAGGGCAAAGAAACCGGGAAACCTGGAGTAAATATTCCCCTTGACGGACTCGAGGGGGGTGGGGGGGGGGGGGGGGGGGGTTCGTGAAACTCCTCGATAGCTAAGATGGAAGGAGCAGTGCTCCGAAAGCTAGTGTTTGAAACAAACATGTTGGACTTTAACCTGGTGTTGTAAGACTTCTTACTGTGCTCACCCCAGTCCAATGCCAGCATCTCCACATCATAAGATGGTAATGGCAGAGTTGCAGTCATCGGCAGTCCCGACAACAATGGATATGTTCTCGGACGCGCTGGCTAAGGAATTTAATATGCACTTTGAGAGCCAGTGGAAGTTGGTCTCAGAGAGATTATGTAAGTCGAGCTCGGTCCGGGTGGAGCTTAATAAAGAAGTTGGGAAAGTGAAAATACATGGTGAGATTCTGGAAGGTGTTGAGGCACTCACGAGGCACGATAAGCAGCTTGCGTCGTTAGATGCTGAGATCGCAGTGGTGGCTGATGAAAATAAAAGGTTGAAGGCGAAAGTCGATGACCTGGAAAATCAGTCAAGGCAGCAGAACCTGAGTTGCAGGGTTGACAGAGAGGGTGGAGGGGCCTGAATCCCACCAAATATCTCTCTCCTGCTTCCCCCACCCCCCCTCCCTGGTATGTGACAGGGCCCAATGGTTGATCAGGAAGAAATCTCGACCAAAGGAGCCACCTCGTGCGATGATCATTCCGTTCCATTGTTTTCAGGATGAGGAGACAGTCCTGCAGTGGGCTAAGGATCACCACAACACGAAATGGGAAGGAAATCTAATAAGGGTCTCTGAAGACGTGGGGCAGAGCCAGCGAGGAAATGGGTGGCCTTTAACAAGGTGAAGGCCACTCTCTACAAGAAGGGCGTTCGATTCGGAGTGGTGTACCTGGCGAAACTGTGGATCACACACAAGACTAAGGACTTTGTTTTCAAGACACTTGAGCAGGTGGAGGACTTTATTATCAAACATGGACTGGGGTCCAAGTAAATTAAAGGTGTTCTTTGCTGTTTCTTGTGAAGGTTGTGGGCTGAAGGGGGTGGTGGAGATATACTGTATATAGTTGATATTCTGTTGTTGAAGTTTGTTTTCTCTTAGTGGGGATGATGAGGGTTTTCTATGTTGTATGGTTAATGGGTCCCCTTTTTCTTTTCAGGAATAGTTGATCCTCGTGTTGGGCAATGCTGTTGTCTTTTTCATTGTTCTGGTGGGAGCTACCTTACTAGCAGTGAGGTAGGGGGAGGAGCTGCAGCTGTAAAACCAGTTCAATCTGGTTTGGCGTGCTTAGTGTCAGGGTTGGAAAAGGGGGGAGACTGCTGAAACTGTGGGCCTGGTTCCAGTTTGGGGATTTGGAGGGAAATAAGGGGGGAGGGATAAGCTGGCTGATGGTTAATCTAGAACATTCTTTGTGTTTTTCTGGGGTGGTGTTGGCTTCCATCTTGGGAGCATCGTTGATCAATGCCTATTTTCTTTTAATTTTCCAATTAAGGGGCAATTTAATGTGGCAATCCACCTACCTTGCACATTTTTGGGTTGTGGGGTGAGACCCACGCAGACACAGGGAGAATGTGCAAACTTGTCACGGACATTGACCCAGGGCCAGGTTCAAACAGGGATCATCGGTGCCGTGATGCAGCAGTGCTAACCACTGTGCCACCATGACCAATGCCTCTTAAAGATGTATTTGTTTGACCCTGACGATGGATAAGGCTGATTCTGGAAGGAAGGAGGGGATGGAAACCCCCAATTTGGCTGGTCACCTGGAACATAAGGGAATTGGGTGGGTGGTTCGGTGAAGAGATGAAGAGATTTTCCTCATCTGAAGAACTTAAACGCTGATGTGGTGATTTAGCAAAAGACCCATTTAGAGGTGAGAGATCAGACCAGACTCCGGAGGGGGCGGGCAGGGCACCTGTTCCACTTGGGCTTTGATGGCGGAGCCCAAGCTGCAGCAATTTTTATCAATAAGCAAATGCCCTATCGGCCATCAAAATTGTGGTGGATCCTAGTGGTAGACAAAAACAGAGACCCCCCCCCCCCCGGTTGCTGCTGCTGCTGACCTTTTGTTTTTACCATTCTGCCAGGAGATCTAGGAATGGTTGCCATCTCCTGAAAAACCCCTGCACTGACCCCCTTAGGGCAAATTTCACCCTCTCCAATTTAATAAACCCCGCCATATCATTGACCCAGGCCTCCACGCTTGGGGGCCTCACATCCTTCCACTGAAGAAGAATCCTCCGCCGGGCTACAAGGGACGCAAAGGCCAGAACACCGGCCTCTTTTGCCTCCTGCACTCCCGGCTCCACTGCAACCCCAAATATTGCGAGTCCCCAGCCTGGATTGATCCTGGATCCTACCACCCTCGATACCGTCCTTGCTACACCTTCCAAAACTCCCCCAGTGCTGGGCATGCCAGAACATGTGGACATGATTTGCTAGGCTCCCTGAGCACCTAATACACCTGTCCTCGGTCCCAAAAAACAGCTCATCCTTGTCCCGGTCATATGAGCCCTATGCAGTACCTTAAACTGTATGAGGCTAAGCCTCGCACACGTAGAGGAGGAGTTCACCCTTTCTAGAGCATCCGCCCACGTCCCCTCCTCAATCTCCTCACCCAGCTCCTCCTCCCATTTATCTTTCAGCTCCTCCACCAAGGCCTCGTCTACCTCCTGCATCACCTGGTACACTTCCGAGATCCTCCCCTCTCCAACCCATACCCCCGAGAGCACCCTGTCCTGGACCCCACGTGGCGGCAGCAAGGGGAACCCCGCCACCTGCCGCCTGACAAACGCCCTTACTTGCAAGTACCTAAAGGTGTTCCCCGGGGGGAGCCTGAACTTCCCTTCCAGCTCACCCAGGCTCGCAAACTTCCCGTCTATGAACAGGTCCCCCAACCTCCTGACACCTGCCCTGTGCCAACTCAGGAACCCGCCATCAATTCTCCCCGGAACAAACCGGTGGTTCCCCCGTATCGGGTCGGGGGCCCCATCGAGGCCCCCACCTCCCCCCTGTGCCGCCTCCATTGCCCCCAAATTTTGAGGGTAGCTGCCACCACCGGGCTCATGGTATACCTCGTCGGAGGGAGCGGTAGCGGCGCCGTTGCAAGCATTTCCTGGCTCGTACCTACACAGGATGCCATCTCCAGCCTCTTCCATGCCGCCCCCTCCCCGTCCATTACCCATTTAAGCACCATCGCTGCGATGGCAGCCCAATAATACCCACAGAGGGTGGGCAACGACAGCCCCCCCCCCCCCCCCCCCCCCCCCCCCCCCCCATCCCTGTCCCGCTCCAAGAACACCCGTCTCACCCTTGGAGTCCCGTGTGTCCACACAAACCCCGTAATGCTCCTGTTAACCCGCCTGAAAAAGGCCTTCGGGATAAGGATGGGGAGGCACTGGAACAGGAACAGAAACCTCGGGAGCACCGTCATCTTGACTGACTGCACCCTACCCGCCAAAGACAGCGGCAGCATGTCCCACCTCTTAAACTCCTCCTCCATTTGCTCCACCAGCCTTGTGAGGTTTAGCTTATGCAAGACCCCCAACTCCTGGCCACCTGAACCCCCAAGTACCTGAAGCTCCTCTCCACCCTTTTCAGTGGGAGCCTCCCAATCCCCCCCTCCTGGTCCCCCGGGTGTACCACAAACAGCTCGCTTTTCCCAAAGTTAAGCTTATACCTGAAAAATCTCCAAATTCCCGGAGAATCCCCATCACCACCAGCATTCCCCCCACCAGGTCCGCCACATACAACAATAGGTCATCCGCATAGAGCGACACTTGGTGTTCCTCCCCACCCCGGACCAGCCCCTCCAATCCCCCGACTCCTTCAGCGCCATAGCCAGGGGTTCAATTGCCAGCGCACTAAGTAGGCGGGACAGGGGACACCCTGCCTCGTCCCTCGGTATAGTCGAAAATACTCCGACCTCCTCTTATTCGTGGCCACACTCGCCATCGGGGCCTCATACAACAGCCTCGCCCAACTGACAAACCCCTCCCCAAACCCAAACCTTTCCAGCACCCCCATAAGTACCCCCACTCGACCCTATCAAAGGCCTTCTCCACGTCCAGTGCCACCACTATCTCCGCCTCCCCTTCTACCGCCGGCATCATTATAACATTCAAGAGCCTCTGTATATTAGTGTTCAGCTGCCTCCCCTTCACAAACCCCGTTTGATCCTCGTGGATAACCTGCGGCACACAATCTTCTATCCTCGTGGCTAAGATCTTTGCCAACAACTTGGCGTCCACATTCAGGAGTGAGATCGGCCTGTATGACCCACACTGCAGGGGATCCTTGTCTCGCTTAAGGATCAAGGAGATCAGCGCCCGAGACATCGTAAGGGGCAAAGCTCCCCCCTCCCTCGCCTCGTTGAAGGTCCTAACCAACAGGGGGCCCAGCAGGTCTGCATACGCCTTGTAAAATTCAACCGGGAACCCATCTGGCCCCGGCGCCTTCCCCGATTGCATGCTCCCTATCCCTTTAACCAGCTCCTCAAGCTCAACTGGCGCCCCCAGACCCTTCACCCGTCCCTCCTCCACCCTCGGGAATCTTAGCCGGTCCAAAAAGCGCCCCATCCCACCCTTCTCCGCCGGAGGTTCGGATCGATATAGTCTCTCATAAAAGTCCCTGAAGACCCCTCCGCACCACATTTCCTCCCCGGTCCTTAACTCCACCAATCTCCCTAGCCGCATCCCGCTTACGGAGCTGGTGTGCCAGCATCCTACTCGCCTTCTCCCCATACTCGTACACAGCACCCTGAGCCTTTCTCCATTGAGCCTCCGCCTTTCTGGTGGTCAACAAGTCGAACTCAGCATGAAGGCTGCGCCGCTGCCTCAGCAATCCCTCCTCCGGGGCCTCCGCGTACCTCCTGTCCACCCTCACATCTCCCCCACCAATCTCTCCCTTTCTCTCTGCTCCCCGCTCTCCCTGTGGGCCCGAATGGAAATCAACTCCCCCCGAACCACTGCCTTCAGCGCCTCCCAGACCGTCCCCACTCGGACCTCCCCATTATCGTTGGCCTCCAGGTGCCTCTCGATGCATCCTCGAATCCGCCCCCTCACATCCTCGTCTGCCAGCAGCCCCACCTCCAAGCGCCACAACGGGTGCTGGTCCCTCTCCTCCCCCAGCTCGAGGTCCACCCAATGCGGGGCATGGTCAGAAATGGCTATCGCCGAGTACTCAGCGTCTACTACCCCGCAATCAGCGCCCTACTCAAAACAAAGAAGTCGATCCGGGAGTAGGCCTTATGCACATGGAGAAGTATGAAAATTCCCTGGCCCTCGGCCTCGCGAACATCCAAGGATCCAACCCTCCCATCTGGTCCATAAACCTGAAGCACCTTAGCCGCCGCCGGCCTCCTACCCGTCCTGGAACTGGATCGATCCAGTGGCGGATCCAGCACCGTGTTGAAATCCCCCCCCCCCCCCCCCCCCCCCCCCCCCCCCCATTATCAGGCCCCCCACCTCCAAATCTGGAATCCGGCCCAACATGCGCCGCATGAAACCCGCATCATCCCAATTCGGGGCATATACATTGACCAGCACCACCCGCTCCCCTTGCAGCTTGCCGCTTACCATCACGTACCTCCCGCCACTGTCTGCCACCACATTCGCGCCTCAAACGACACCCTCTTCCCCACCAGGATCGCCACCCCCTGGTTTTTTGCATCCAGCCCCGAATGAAACACTTGGCCCACCCACCCCTTCCTCAACCTAACCTGATCCGCCACCTTCAGGTGCGTCTCCTGAAGCATGGCCACGTCCGCCTTCAGCCCCCTCAGGTGCGCGAACACGCGGGACCGTTTGACCGGCCCATTCAGTCCCCTCACATTCCAGATGATCAGCCGGATCGGAGGGCCACCTGCCCCCCTCCCCCGTCGACTAGCCATCACCCTTCAGCACCCGGCCACGTGCCTGCGCCCCCTGCTCAGCCCATTCCCCACAGTGACAGACCCCTATCCCGACCCCCTCTACACGCTCCAACTCCTTCTTGGCCATTCCAGCAGCAACCCGGTATCCCCACCCTCTTCCCCCCCCCCCCCCCCCCCCCCCCCCCCCCCCAACCCTCCCCATCTCCCCCCTCCCCCAAGCTAGGGCCCCCCAAGCTGCGTAACTCCGGTCATTGTACTTCCGCAAGTCAGCCGACTCCTGCCAACCCCGGCTGCTCCCGCCACCCCAATTACCCTCCCCAATGTCCCCAACCATTCCCCCAATGCCGACCCCGCCCCCTGCTTCTCCAGCGCGGGAGAGAGGCCTGCGCCCCCATCCCAAGCCCCGCCCCCTACCCAAAACACGGGAAGACAGGCACATGACCCAACAGGGCCGTGAACCCCACCCAAACCCGTAACCAGTGAAATAATAAAAATCCCAACATGATATGATAAAACACCCAAGTAAACAGATAAAAGTCCCGAAAAGCAGAAAAGAAAAGGCAAGACAGCAAAAAAAAACATCGCCCAATAGAATCAAAAGAGCGAAAGGATATCAAGGAGGACAAGCCTCCGGCTGTGTACAACGTTCCCCAGCCCCCAGTCCTCAGTTCAAGTCCAGCTTCTCTGCCTGGACGAAAGTCCAGGCCTCCTCCGGGGAGTCAAAATAAAGTTGGCGGTCTTTATAAGTGACCCACAGGCGTGCCGGCTGTAACAGGCCAAACTTGACCCCCTTCTTGTGGAGCACCGCCTTCGCCCGGTTAAACCCAGCCCTTCTCTTCGCCACCTCTGCACTCCAGTCCTGGTAAATCCTAATCTCCGTATTTTCCCACTTACTACTCCTCTCCCTCTTCGCCCAATGAAGCACACACTCACGGTCGACCAAGCGTTGAAAGCGGACCAGCACCGCCCTGAGTGGCTCGTTCGGCCCGGGCTTCCGCAGCCGCACCCGATGGGCGCACTCCAGCTCCAGGGGTCCCCAGAACGACCCCGCGCCCATCAGCGAGTTCAGCATCGGGACCACGTAGGCCCCCAAATCCGAACCTTCCAGCCCCTTCAGGAGGCCCAAAATCCGCAGATTCTTCCGGCGGGAGCGGTTCTCCATCTCCTCCATCCTTGCCAACCGTTTCTTGTGAAGCGCCTCGTGCGACTCCACCTTCACCGCCAGGCCGAGGAGTTCGTCCTCGTTCTTCAAAGCCTTTTGCTGTAGCTCCCGAATCTCCGCCGTCTGAGTCGCCCCGAGCCTGCCCAGCGATGCCCTCAACAGCTCCAGGATCTCAGCTTTTAGTTCCTGGAAGGAGCGCAGCAGCATCTCCTGCTGCTCCCTCGCCCACTGTTGCCACGCTGCCGGTTTCCCGCCCGCCGCCATCTTGTCCTTTTTGCCTCGCACCTTCTTCTGCTGCAAAGTTGATTTTCTGGTCGCTCCACTTCTAGTCCAGCCCATCCACCGGCCGCCAAGCGCAAGGCTGCGTTCCCACCTGGGGAAAAATCAAATCAACGCCGTTGCGGGCCCTTAAGAGAGCCCTTGGTGAGACCTTTTCCAGTTGTTCCCTTTGCTGCTAGAATCCAACTTTCTCAAGGGCCCTCAGGTCAGCTTGAGGCCTCTAACACAGCCCTTCCCCCGCCTGCATGCTGAATAGGCTTTTGTCTCTCTGCTGCAGCCCCAGCCAAATCCTACACTGTTTCTGCGGGACTGGAAACGAAGAAACATATCATTCCTGGGTGAAAAAACTCCTCCGACATTCACCTATACTTTTTCATAAAAATTCCACTACATATTGCTTAAAAAAGAGCTCTTTTCTGTGATCTTAGCAGGAGCTGCCGTGTGTGTGACCACTGTGGTGATATGATCTGCATACTCGTCTGCCATTGGGCCAGAACGTCGGCTTACCATTGGCCCTGGTCGGTCATGTGCCTCTCGACCGATTGGCCGAGAGGCTGAGTTAACCACGCCTCTATTAACGAGGTATAAATGGTCAGACGCCTGACGATCGTCCCTTTCCATTGTAGACGATCGCAGAGCTGTGTTCTAGTCAATTAAAGCCAGACTTTGGTAAATCACTCGCCTCGCGTACAATTGATGGTACATCAACCACTCACTCCATGGTGCACACTGGAAGCCCCTAGTGGTAGGTTTGTGATAGTAAGTGAGTCCTTGGCAGGTACTTTGATAGTTATGGTAAATGTATATGCCCCTAACTGGGGCAATGGGGCATTTATTAAGGGTTTGCTGGCCTCTATCCCTGATTTGGATACATACCAGTTGGTCTTGGTAGGGGGACTTCAATTGTGTACTGGAACCCAAAATGGATCGATCTAGGCCTAAATCTCAAGATCTCTCCGGGATGGCAAAGGTGCTTCGGACCTTCATGGAACAGATGGGGGGAGTATCTACACGATCAGGAATTCTCATTTTTTTCACACGTGCCAATTAATTGGACCATGTCCCAATCGTTCGTATTGATTTTCTCCAATACCGGACAATTTTGTTGTTGTGCAATCCCTGTTCCTGGGGGGCAGAAAGGCAGTGTGTTCAGTGATAGTAATCTCTGACCGTGCACCACATTTTGTGGACCTTTGTTGCTCGTTATGCTTTCCCTTAATTTGCTCTGTTTAATTTCCTTTGCTCAAGAGTCGCCAGGCATCTTTCTGACACCACCACCGGGTTCAAAGCCAAGTACTGATCAATGACTCGATACACCAGTTAGTAAGTTTGAAATCAATACACATTTATTTACACACACAGTCAATTATTACTCATGCATAAACTCTACTCGCTAAACTACAACTACTACTAAAAGCTTATACTTAGCTTCGAGTGGCCCACTCAGTCAGAGGAACAATGGCCGTTGTCCGGTTCTGATACTGCTGGCTTCGAACTAATACGGAATAGTAGCTAGGAGCGCCTATCTCGTAGCGTGCATTGACCTTAGACTTACTTGGCTGGTGCTTGGCGGCCTCTCGTCGCTGAGAGCCAAATGCCAAGGTGAAGATGGAGAGGAGTCGGGGTAAGTGAAGAGAGCAAACTGAACTTGGGGACTCTGTTTTATAGTCCCCAGGGGTTTCGCGCCCTTCTGGGCGGACCCTGGACTTGGTCCCAATTAATTGGACCATGTCCCAATGGTTCGTATTGATTTTCTCCAATACCGGGGTTGTTCCCTGATCATTGGGCGGGCCCTATGTAACCATTGGCCTGCCTTTGTTTTAGCTCCCACTGGTGCCGGGGAGTCTGTCCTCGTTTCAATTGTTTCAATGTTTCTTTTTGTCCCCGGAGATAGCTCATTAATATGCTAATGGATATTAGTTTCAGTTCTGTCTGGGTTCTGCAAATCTTAATACACAGGAAACCTTGCACCTGCTTGTTTTCTCTAGTGATGTCCATTTTTCCCTGCACTCCTTGCGAGTGTCCATTTTGGAATCGGGACGTGGCCACCCCAGGTGGCTACACCTTGAGCTGAGGACAGATCCCATTCAGTGGGCACCATGGAGATTAGATGTGGCACTATTGGCAGAGAGGGGGGTCTGTGAACGCATAGCCATGGCCATTGGAGAATCAACATTGAGTTTAACAGGAATGGATTGGTCCCTCCCTTTACGTTATGGGGGGCACTTAAGCCGGTGATGAGAGGTAACCTCATATAAAATGCACATAGACAGTGCAGTGAGGGCGGAACAACAGGATTTGGTGGAGGTGATCCTGGAAACAGATCATCACACTCAGAGGACCCTACCCCGGAGCTGCTTACAACTAGGAAGCAACTCCAAATGCAGTTTGACTTGGTGTCTGAAGGAAAAGCTGTGAGACAGCTGCACCGCACTAGTGTATGAGCATGGGGAGAAGCAGGCCATCTGTTGGCACACCCGCTGAGGAGGCAGGTGATCGCCCAGGAGACTGTACAGGTCAAAGACTCGAGGGAAGCTTCATACTGCGGCATTCGAGGCTTTCTATAGCAGGGGTTTTCAAACTCAGGGTCATGGGCAGGTTTCAGGTTGGTCGCTGCATTCGGCCATGGCGCAGCAGGAACGCCCGGCTGCCGCGACCGGCCATTAAAAATCCCGGCAGCGACGGGCCTGTGAGATTGTCAGCCATCCCATGCATGTGTGCTTGATCACGCAGTGGGCATGCCCAGAGTCCAGTGGGGTATACAGCCTCCTCCTGACGTCAGCGTGCTGTCCAGGGCCAATTTGTTTTTCAGAAAATGACCGAGTCCTCCCACCAAACGCGGCAGCAGAGAGCAGGTCACCGCCCCGTGCACTGACATCACGTGTCCTGAGCGCAAGAGAGATTCCTCCATTTTGCAGCTGCCAGCAGTGCTGGTGAGAACTTCTGGGCCTCTGGTGAACAACCCATGAAAGAGAAGCTGAAAACAGGAACAAAATATCATAAAGATGATTATTTGAGATATGAGTTATTAATTATTACACTGCGAATCAGGATTCAAAGTTCATGTGTGTTAAATGCAGGGAAGCACTGGCAAATGAATGTTTAATACTCTCAAAACTTCAAAGATATTTGAAGACTAAACATTTTGAAAAAATTTTAGAGTACCCAATTATTCTTTTTTCCAATAAAGGGGCAATTTAGCATGGCCAATCCACCTAATCAGCAATCTTTGGGATGTGGGGGTGAAACCCATGCAGACACGGGGAGAATGTGAAAATTCCACACGGGCAGTGACCCAGGACCCGGATTTGAACCTGGGTCCTCAGCGCCGCAGTCCCAGTGCTATCCACGGCGCCACGTGCCGCCCTTTGAAGACTAAACATGTCAGGTTCGAGGACAAACCTCTTTTTTTTCCAACTGATGCAGTGAAATCTTAAATCATCAGCAGAAGTCATTATCAGAAATGTAGCATTGAATAACAAAGCAAGTGACACCATGAGTACCAAGCAGGCTCATCTGTCACATTAAAGGTAAGTGAAAATGGTGGGTCGCAAAGGTTGGCAGGAGTGGGTCATGAAGGTCGGCGGTGTGGGTCCCGAAGGATGGCCGGTTGGCAAAAATGGGTCCCAGGCAAAAATCTCTAAAAACACTGTTCTATATGGATCTTTATAGGTTAGAGCCTCCGGAGGCACTGTCGGACATGCCGAAGTTTCTAGCTAGGTTGCCCTTCCGAAAGTAGAGGGGGAGAGTAGAGAGGAAGTGGTGGCCCCCCTCGGCTCAGAGGAGGTGCTGAGGGTGATTGGGTTAATACAGATGGGTATGGCTCCGGGCCCTAATGGGTACCCTGTTGAGTAAACAAAAGTTTTCAGATCAGCTGGTGCCATTAATGGTGGATATTTTTAATGATGCTTTAGCTTAAGGTTCCCTGTCTGATACACTTTCACAGGCCCCCATCTCCCTCACCTTATTGATAAGGCCCCCACGGAGTATTGTTCTTAGAGGCTCATTTCGCTGCTGAATGTGGATGCCAAGGTATTGGCTAAGGTATTGGCTTTGCGCTTAGAGCCATGTGTCCCAGGTATAGTTGCCGAAGACCAGACCGGATTAGTGAAGGGGTGGCAACTGTCGGCTAACATGCGGTGGGTTCTCACCTTCTTCGGCCTCTAAGCCAAAGGTGATTGTGGAATGAGGTCCTTTGTAGGGTAAATTCCACCTCTTCTTGTGCACGGCTCAGCCTGATACAACTCAAAGTGGTACACAGAGCTTATCTAACCAAACCTAGGATGAGTGCGTTTATTGTTGAAGGGGAGGACAGGTGTGAGCGGTGCTCTCGTGGGTCCGCCAATCATACTCACGTGCTCTGGTCGTGTCCAAAGATGATACACTTTTGGGTCTCCTTCTTTAGCATTATGTCAGTGGTTCTTAACATCGATCTGGAGCCTAGTCCTTCGGTGGCCATTTTCAAGGTATCTGACTCGCTGAGGCTGAAAGCAGATGCTCTCGCCTTTGCTTCACTGATAGCCTGAAGGCATGTTCTGTTGGGATGGAGAGCTTCCGCTCCGCTTAGTGCCTCAGCCTGGTTGGGTGACCTTATGAACTTTTTAAGCCTGGAAAAGGTCAAGTACACCATTAGGGAATCGGCTGAGGGATTTTACCTGAGGTGGCAGCCATTTATCTCACACTTCAAAGAGTTAATTACCATCAGATGTGGGGGGTGGGGGGGGAGGCAGATTGAGGAGGCAGATTTTGGTTGTGGAACTAGGGGCGTTATGGGGGGTTGGCTGTAGCTGTTGTTGTTTGTTTTTGTTTTTCTCTGATCTTTTGTGTTATTAGCACGACAAATGTACCATGTTTGAACCATTTTCAGAGTTGTATTGTAGTTTAGATCATGTGTGTTAATTATTAAATCTTTAGGGCAGCACGGTGGTGCAGTGGGTAGCATTGCTGCCTCACGGCGTCGAGGTCCCAGGTTCAATCCTGGCTCTGGGTCACTGTCCATGCAGAGTTTGCACATTCTCCCCGTGTTTGTGTGGGTTTTGCCCCCACAACCCAAAGATGTGCAGGGTAGATGGATTGGCCACGCTAAATTGCACCTAATTGGAAAAAAAATGAATTGGGTACTCTAAATTTATATTTTTTTAAATTATTAAATCTTTCATAAAATACATATTTTTTACAAATCAAAATATGATACCAAGTCACATAAGGAGATATTAGGTGAGGTGACCAAAAGCTTGGTCAACAAGGAAGATTTTGAGCAGGTTTCTTTTAAAACTATGTTTATTAAGGTTTTACATTTTTGCAAGCAACGCAACAAAATTACAAAATAAATACATCACAGTAAGCAAGGAAAAAAAAACGGCATATATGACTACAGAGGGGGATAGGAGACAACATTATAACTGGCTCGATACATAGAACTGGCTCATTAGACATAACTAGATGCATCTATAAGCCTCGATGTGGAGATGCCGGCGTTGGACTGGGGTGAGCACAGTAAGAAGTCTTACAACACCTAGGGCAGCACGGTGGCCTAGTGGTTAGCACAATCGCCTCACGGCGCTGAGGTCCCAGGTTCGATCCCGGCTCTGGGTCACTGTCCGTGTGGAGTTTGCACGTTCTCCCCGTGTCTGCGTGGGTTTCGCCCCCACAACCCAAAAATGTGCAAAGTAGGTGGATTGGCCACGCTAAATTGCCCCTTAATTGGAAAAAATAATTGGCTAATCTAAATTAAAAAAAAAAAAAAAAAAAAGAAGTCTTACAACACCAACAGGTTTGTTTCAAACACGAGCTTTCGGAGCGCAGCTCCTTCCTCAGGTGAATGGCGAGGTATGTTCCAGAAACATTTATATAGACAAAGTCAGAGATGCTGGACAATGCTTAGAATGCGAGCATTTGCAGGTAATCAAATCATTACAGATCCAGGGAGAGGGATAATCACAGGTTAAAGAGGTGTGAATTGTCTCAAGCCAGGACAGTTGGTAGGATTTTGCAAGTCCAGGCCTGATGGTTCGGGGTGGATGTAATGCGACATGAATCCAAGATCCCTGTTGAGGCCGCACTCATGCGTGCGGAACTTAGCTATAAGTTTTTTGCTCGGCAATTCTGCGTTGTCGCGTGTCCTGAAGACCGCCTTGGAGAACGCTTACCCGGAGATCAGAGGCTGAATGCCCTTGACTGCTGAAGTGTTCGCCGACTGGAAGGGAACATTCCTGCCTGGTGATTGTCGCACGATGCCAGTTCATTCGTTGTCGCAGTGTCTGCATGGTCTCGCCAATGTACCACGCTTCGGGACATCCTTTCCTGCAGCGTATAAGGTAGACTACATTGGTCGAGTCGCACGAGTATGTGCCGCGTACCTGGTGGGTGGTGTCACCACGTGTAATGGTGGTATCCATGTCGATGATCTGGCATGTCTTGCAGAGATTGCCCTGGCAGGGTTGTGTGGTGTCGTGGTCGCTGTTCTGAAGGCTGGATAATTTGCTGCAAAACAATGGTTGTTTGAGGTTGCGCGGTTGTTTGAAGGCCCAGTAGTGGGGGTGTGGGGATGACCTTGGCAAGATGTTCCTCTTCATTGATGATGTGTTGAAGGCTGCGAAGAAGATGTTGTAGTTTCTCCGCCCAGGAAAGTACTGGACGACGAAGGGTACTCTGTCAGTGGGTCCCGTGTTTGTCTTCTGAGGAGGTCGGTGCGGTTTTTTGCTGTGGCACGTTGGAACTGTCGATCGATGAGTCGAGCGCCATATCCCGTTCGTACGAGGGCATCTTTCAGCATCTGTAGGTGTCTGTTACGCTCCTCCTCGTCTGAGCAGATCCTGTGTATACGGAGGACTTGTCCATTGGGGATGGCTTCTTTCATGTGTTTCGGGTGAAAGCTGGAGAAGTGGAGCATCGTGAGGTTGTCTGTGGGCTTGCGGTAAAGCGAAGTGCTAAGGTGACCGTCCTTGATGGAGATGAGTGTGTCCAAGAATGCAACAGAATTTGGAGAATAGTCCATGGTGAGTCTGATGGTGGGATAGAATTTATTGATCTCATCGTGTAGTCGTTTCAGTGATTCTTCGCTGTGGATCCAAAGGAAAAAAATGTCATCGATGTATCTGGTGTATAACATCGGTTGCAGGTCCTGTGTGGCGAGGAAGTCTTGTTCAAACTTGTGCATGAAGATGTTGGCATATTGAGGTGCAAATTTGGTCCCCATGGCTGTTCCATGCATCTGGATGAAGAATTTGTTGTCGAAGGTGAAGACGTTGTGATCTAGAATGAAGTGGATGAGTTGCAGAATTGCGTCTGGAGATTGGCAGTTGTCAGTGTTGAGGACTGAGGCTGTTGCAGCAATGCCGTCGTCATGGGGGATGCTGGTGTAGAGTGCCGAGACATCCATTGTGATGAGGAATGTTCCTGGTTCAACTGGTCCATGGGTGCTGAGTTTCTGTAGGAAGTCCGTCGTGTCGCGACAGAAGCTGGGTGTACCTTGTACGATGGGTTTCAAGATGCCCTCGATGTGCCTGGATCCAAGGTCCTGATCAGTTTGATGGCAGCCCAGAACGTCACCCAAGTACAACGCAACGCCATCCGCCCTCTCAAAACCAACCGCAACATCGTCATCAAACCAGCAGACAAAGGAGAGGCCACCGTCATACTGAATAGAACGGACTACTGCAAAGAAGTATACCGACAACTCAACAACCAGGAACACTACAGTTACCCGCAGATCCAACCAAGGAACACATCCGCCAACTCAACAGACTGATCAGGACCTTGGATCCAGGCCTTCAGAGCACCCTACGTGCTCTCATCCCACGTAATCCCCGCATTGGAGATCTCTACTGCCTTCCGAAAATACACAAGGCCAACACACCAGGCTGTCCTATCGTTTCAGGCAATGGGACCCTGTGTGAGAACCTCTCTGGCCACATCGAGGGCATCTTGAAACCATCGTACAAGGTTCTATACAGCTGCAGCATGACTTGCCAATTTTCATACTCAATACCCCGGCCAATGAAGGCAAGCATGCCTTATGCCTTCTTGACTACCTTCTCCACCTGCATTGCCACTTTCAGGGTCCTGTTAACCCGTACACTCAGATCCCTCTGCCTGCCTATACTCTTAAGGATTCTGCCATTTACCATATATTTCCCACCTGTATTAGACCTTCCAAATTGCATTACCTCACATTTATCCGGATTAAATTCCATCTGCCATCTTCTCTCCGCCCAAGTCTCTAACCGATCTATATCTTGCTGTATTCTCTGACAGTCCTCATTGCTATCTGCAATTCCACCAACCTTTGTGTCATCCGCAAACTTATTAATCAGACCAGTTACATTTTCCTCCAAATCATTTATATATACTACAAACAGCAAAGGTCCCAGCACTGATCCCTGTGGAACACCACTAGTCACAGCCCTCCAATCAGAAAAGCGCCCTTCCACTGTTATCCTCTGTCTTCTATGACCTAGCCAGTTCTGTATCCACCTTGCCAGCTCATATCTGATTCCGTGTGACTTCACCTTCTGTACCAGTCTGACATGAGGGACCTTGTCAAAGGCCTTACTGAAGTCTATGTGGACAATATCCACTGCCCTACCTTCATCAATTATCTTTGTTACTGCCTCAAAAACTCGATCAAGTTAGTGAGACATGACCTCCCCTTCACAAAACCATGCGCTTCTTGCTAATATGTCCACTTGCTTCCAAATGGGAGTAAATCCTGTCTCGAAGAATCCTTTCCAATAATTTCCCTACCACTGATGTAAAGCTCACCGGCCTATAATTTCCTGGATTATCCTTGCTACCCTTCTTAAACAAAGGAACAACATTAGCTATTCTGGGACCTCACATGTAGCCAGAGAGGATACAAAGATTTCTGTCAAGGCCCCAGAAATGTCCTCCCTTGCCTCGCTGAGTATTCCGGGGTAGATCCCATCAGGCCCTGGGAACTTAGCTACCTTAATATTTTCAAGACGCCCAACACCTCCTTTGTGATCTCAATGTGACCCATACTATCTACACATCCTTCCCCAGACTCATCGTCCACCAAGTCCTTCTCTTTGGTGAATACTGATACAAAGTATTCATTCAGTACCTCGCCCATTTCCTCTGGCTTCATGCATAGATCTTTCTCCTGTCCTTGAGTGGGCCACCCTTTCCCTGGCTACCCTCTTGTTCTTTATATATGTATAAAAGCCTTGAGATTTTCCTTAACCCTGCATGCTAATGACTTTTTGAGACCCCTTTTAGCCCTCCTGACTTCTTGTTTAAGTTCCTTCCTACTTTCCTTATATTCCTCACGGGTTTCATCTGTTCCCTGCCTTCTTGCCCTTACAAATGCCTCCTTTTTCTTTTTGACTAGGCTCACAATATCCCTTGTTATCCAACGTTCCCGAAACTTGCCATATTTATCTTTCTTCCTCACAGGAACATGCCGGTCCTGAATTCCTATCATCTGACATTTAAAGCCTCCCACATACCAGATGTTGTTTTACCCTCTAATATCCGCCCACAATCTAGATTCTTCAGTTCATGTGAATATTTTATAATTAGTCTTCCCCCAATTTAGCACCTTCATCCGAGGACTACTTTTATCTTTATCCAACAGTACCTTAAAGCTTATTGAATTATGATCATGTTCCCAAAATGCTCCCCTACTGAAGCTTCGATTACCTGGCCAGGCTAATTCCCCAATACCAGGTCCAGTATGGCCCCTTCCCTAGTTGAACTACTTACATATTGTTTTAAGAAGCCCTCCTGGATGCTCCTTACAAACTCTGCCCCATCCAAGCTCCTAGCACTAAGTGAGTCTTAGTCAATTTGGGGAAATTAAAAAATCACCCACCCAAACAACCCTGTTGCTTTTGCACCATTCCAAAATCTGCCTAGATATCTGCTCCTCCATGTCCCGCTGGCTGTTGGGAGGCCTGTAGTAAATGTCCAACATTGTGACTGCACCTTTCCTATTCCTAAACTGTACACAAATTGCTGCATGAGTCCTCTGAGGTGTCCTCCTGCAGTACTTTCCCTGGCTACCCTCTTGTTCTTTATATATGTATAAAAAGCCTTGAGATTTTCCTTAACCCTGCATGCTAATGACTTTTTGAGACCCCTTTTAGCCCTCCTGACTTCTTGTTTAAGTTCCTTCCTACTTTCCTTATATTCCTCACGGGTTTCATCTGTTCCCTGCCTTCTTGCCCTTACAAATGCTTCCTTTTTCTTTTTGCCTAGGCTCACAATATCCCTTGTTATCCAAGGTTCCCGAAACTGTGATATTCTCCTTAACCAGCAGAGCAACTCCCCCTCCTTTTTACATCCCCCTCTATTCTGCCTGAAACATTGTTTAGCTGCCAATCCTGTCCCACCCTCAGCCAGGTCCCTATAATAGCAACAACATCATAGTTCCAAGTATTAATCCAAGCTCCAAGTTCAACTGCCTTAACTGTTATATTTCTCGCATTGAAACAAATACACTTCAGACCACCAGTCCTGCTGTGTACAGCAACATCTCCCAGCCTGCTCTTCCTCTGAGTCTTACTGTCCCTATTCTCTAGTTCCCCCTCAGTTATTTTACCTTCTGACCTTTTGCTCCGGTTCCCATCCCCCTGCCAAACTCAGTTGGAACTGAGTTTAAGCCCTCCCGTGTAATACTCGCGGCCAGGATATTTATGCCTCTCCAGTTTAGATGCAACCCATCCTTCTTGTCCAGATCCCACCTGCCCCGGAAGAGATCCTAATGGTCAGATATCCGAAACCCTCCCTCCTACACCAGCTGTTTAGCCGCATGTTTAGCTGTACTATCTTCCTACTTCTAGCCTCACTGGCATGTGGCATAGGGAGTAATCTCGAGATTACAACTCTAGAGGTCCTGTTTTTAACTTTCTATTTAACTCCCTGAACTCCTGAAGCAGGACCTCATCATTCTTCCTACCTATGTCATTAGTACCAATATGTACCACATCCTCTGGCTATTCACCCTCCCCCTTCAGAATGCTTTCTGCCCATTCAGAGACATCCTGGACCCTGGCACTAGGAAGGCAACATACCATCTGGAGTCCCTTATAACTATTGCTCTTCTATGCTTTGTCCCTCTCTGCTCAACAACAAAGCCAGTTGTGGTGCCACGGCTCTGGCTGCTACTGTTGTTTTCCCCAAATAGACCATCCCCCCAACAGTATCCAAAACAGTATACTTGTAAGAGAGGGGGACAGCCACAGGAGATTCCTGCACTGACTGCTTGCCCCTTCTTGCAGTCACCCATCTATCTTTCTGCACCTTGGGTGAAACCACATCTCTAAAACCTCTGTCTATGATGCTTTCCACCACCTGCATGCTCCTCAGTGCATTCAACTGCTGCTCCTACCAATCTATACGGTCTGTGAGGAGCTGCAATTGTGTGCATTTCCTGCAGATGTAGTTGTCCGGAATGCTGGAAGCTTCACAGACCTCCCACATCTCACAAGTAAAGCAATTTACCCCTCCAACTGCCATTTCCAGAACTAATTCATATATTAATTTAAAATAAATGTGTCCTAAATTAAATAAGTTAGTTAACTATATATTTCCGGGCGCTAGATTTCTTTTTCTAAAATAAATTTAGAGTACCCAGTCCTTTTTCCAATTAAGGGGCACTTTGCTATGACCAATCTACCTAACCTGCACATCTTTGGGTTGTGGGGGTGAGACCCACGCAGACACGGGGAGATTGTGCAAGCTCCACACAGTGACCTGGGGTCAGGAATCGAACCTGGGTCCTTAGCGCTGTAGGCCGCACATTCCCCAATGTGGGTTCTTATTAATACAACGAGTTGCGTTGTATAGCCATGTTTCTCGGCACTGCGAGTGCTGGGATATATGCGGATAAATGTGTTCACCCATTTGGCTGAATTGAGCCCTACAACAGGGAAGTGTTTTGGTACATCCTGATTTCTATTTTGATGTGGTCTGGAGGGGGCAAAAATCTGGCAAATGGCGTACAATGTGGCAGATGTGAAATTATCCATTTTGATAGGAAAAATAAAAAAAGAAGCTCATCTAAATGGTGAGAGAGAGCCGAGCTCTGAGGTGCAGAGTAATATGGGTGAAGACAGAGATGGGGAGAATTTTTATCTCTCTGAGGGTTGTGAAATCTCTGGAACTTTTCCTCAAAGGCAATGAAAGCAGATGAAGATGGAACTAGATAGATTTGTAATTAACAATAGGTGAAAGGTTATAGAGGCTAGGCAGGAATGTGAGGTTGAGGTTACAATCAGATCAGCCATGATCTGATTGTAACCTCCTGGTGGTACAGTAGTTAGTATTGCTACCTCACAGCACCAGGGACTCTGGTTCAATTCCAACCTTGGTTGACTGTATGGAGTTTGCAAGTTCTCCCCGGGGTCTGTGTGGGTTTCCTTCGGATGCTCTGGTTTCCTCCCACACTCCAAAGGTGTGCAGGTTAGGTGGATTGGTCATGCTAAATTGCCCCTTAGTGTCCAATGGTTAGGTGGAGTTGTGGGGATAGGACTGGGAAATGGGTCTGGGTTGGCCTGCTCTCTTGGAAGGTCAGTGCAGACTCGATGGGTTGACCTGCAAGGATTCTATGATTTTACAGAATGGCGGAGCAGGCTCCAGGCGCCAAGTAGCCTACTCCTGCTCCAAATTTGTATGTTCATATGTTCGTATGTCACTATGTTCTCCAGATAATTAGATAACCAGTTGTCCTACGTGGCTCGCTTCACTTGCACAGTTGCATTTTAAAAACTAGATTCTAATTGTGGTAACAGTTATTCATCTCTATGAGTTTGGGGTCAATCAGCATTTTCCAGTGGAGATTGGAGCTAGCAATAGAGGAGGCCATTCAACTCCTCAAATCTATTTTGCCATTTAATTAGATCATGGATAATCTGTACCTCAACACCAACACCGCCTTTGCCCCATATTCCTTGATACTGTAATCTAACAAAAACCTATCTACCTGCCTAGAAAGTGATCAAAAGTGGAAATCCAGTTTGTCTCTACTCCAGCAGAGCAATGCTGACGTTGGCTGCTTTGCCGCAGCAAGTGCCACATTGGAGATGAATTAAAAACATGGGGTGAGCTTGAGCCCCAGAACCTTCCGGACCGTGCGCTCAGTACAATCATTGGCAGTGCATTTACTCAACACTGAATTTATTGGCGCTCCTCATGAGCTCGTTTGAAATTTACAACAGATTGAAAAATTTATTGAGAGCAGTTGTTGTTTTATTAACAATGCAGCGATCGGCTAGAATTGTTTGAGCTCCTTTCCTTCAAGGCTACAAACAATAACATTGCTTATCTCATTCGAAATCCCGATATCACGTTTTGTAACTGAGTGTGCCTGATTGCTGCTCTGTTAATGGCCTCTTGTAACCTTGGTGCATTGGGTTTAAAGTCTGTATACATGACATCAGGTAATAGTGATAAGCCACTTCCATTTGTCTGACCTGCTGTTTCATTGAAAAAAAAATTATCGGTTGCTGACCTGCACCATAGAGACAAGCCACTTGGCCAATTAGTTAGTGTAGGCTTGTTTTTCAATGAAAGCTGCCTGTTCTTTAAGGTCAAGGTCACTCCTAGTCACTGAATGAAACGGAATATAAGTAGTATTTAGGAGGAAGCAGCTCAGTTGGTGCCTGTGGAAGCCTGTGCTACCCTGCGAGCTGGAGGCAAGATTATCTGATCCACTCTCAATCAACTCCCGCACAGCACAGCTCCAAAAGCAATTGTTTGACGTGTTGGGAGTTAGGGATTTTGGTCTCTCGTTAAAATTAGCACTTTAAAACCAAGTAGAGCTGCTCACTGCAGTACAACCAGCGTGCTAAATTCAGAGTGATTCTCTAGTTTGGCACTGAGGGCGGCTATGGCTTGTGTAGATGTTCTGCTCGATAAATGTCACTGTGCTACCGGGAAGAGACAGAGTGCGATTTTATACACCATCCTGAGCCAGCAGGGAGACCTCAAGGACTGCGGCGAGTCCTCACATCATAGCTGCTCCAGTGAAGCCAGGCGGACGGTACGCTTAAAGACTCCGCAGGTTACGTGTCAGGCGGTGTCTGATGTGTTGGTAAAGACAGTCCGTTTTATCAGGAACCTCCCCTCCTTCCACCATCTCCCCAGGGCAGACCAGCTGCTGCTGTTGGAGAGCTGCTGGCTCCCGCTGTTTCTGTTGGGCTTAGCTCAGGAGAGAGTGAGCTTCGAGGTGATAGAGACCCCGGGCTACAGCATGCTGAGGAGAATCCTGCTGAATGGGCCGGGCCTGATCAAGACACGGGAAGAGGAGAGGAGGCAGCCCACACTTGCTGGCGTACAGAGAATAAAAATGTGCCTGAACAAATTCTGGGGACTACGCCTAAACTCCAAGGAGTACGCGTACCTGAAAGGAGCAGTCCTCTTCAACCCCGGTAACTAAACAGCCTCTCTCTCTTCTATCCTCTCTCTCTTCTATCCAGTGTGTGTAATGGAGTAAGGGAATTGTAATGATGCGCCCTTTACACAGAGTCCACCACAATGACCCCTTACACCAGAGACCCTGGCAATAATTCTACCAACTCAGTAACATGTTGTTAGCAATTTGAGCACCAGCCAGCAGTCTGAAATCCAGGAGTCTGAGGCTGAGGGGCTGGTTTAGCACAGTGGGCTAAAGAGCTGGTTTGTAAAGCAGACCAAGGTCAGCAGCTGGGGTTCAATTCCCGTGCCAGCCTCCCCGAACAGGTGCCGGAATGTGGCGACTAGGGGCTTTTCACAGTAACTTCATTTGCAGCCTACTCGTGACAATAAGCGATTTCCATTTTTCAAATCTGGGAGGGAGCTCCTCAATCAGACCATACGCTCGACTTTCGCATGAATGGATGGTGTGATTATATTTATCCACTTCGGAATCTCCCAAAGGAGATTCCCTGATCCTTTCAAGAAATTTCCAGTACTTGAGGTCTGGCTGCCCTGTGCTCAGCATGACAGACAGAACCCGCCAAATCCACCGGATAAAAACAAAACTGAATTGTGTGACTATAAACAGAATACTGCAAAGCCCTGATGAGGTTTTGCAGCATTTTCTGTGTTTATTTGTGTGATCCAGCCGGGGATTGAGGTGGCTGTGGTGGTCACGATCAAAGGAGTGGCATGCAGAAAATAGCTCTCGATACAAAACATGCTGGAAACACAAAGTGAATCCAGGCAGCTTCGAGTTGTGAAGTAGGCTCCGCACTGACAGCTGCTGCCGGACATGCAGCAAGGCTGCTGCTTCCTCACTTTCTGCCGTGTATGTGTCTTGTCCTCTGCTTGCGTTTTGAGTCTGGACTGAGTGGTACTCTCTCGTCTTTTTGCAGACCTGCCTGGACTCGGAGCGCCCGCCTACATTGAGGGCCTCCAGCGGGAAGCGCAGCGCGCGCTGCACCAGCTGCTGGTGCCTCTGCCTCCCAGGGAAAGCAGCCGCTTTGCCCGGATTCTCCTCACCGTCTCCGCCTTGAAAACCATCAGCACCAGCCTCATCACTGAGCTCTTCTTCAGGCCGGTGATCGGAACAGGAAAGCATGGAGGAGCTACTGCTGGACATGCTTTACACCCAGTGAGGGCACCTCGCCCACCGACCTACTCGCTGCCCAACCAAAGTCACCCGTCCCATTCATTTGTCACTCGCAACCCACACACAGCTCGCTCCTCGCTTTGGGGCCTCACGGTAGCATGGTGGTTAGCATCAATGCTTCACAGCTCCAGGGTCCCAGGGTCGATTCCCGGCTGGGTCACTGTCTGTGTGGAGTCTGCACGTCCTCCCCGTGTGTGCGTGGGTTTCCTCCGGGTGCTCCGGTTTCCTCCCACAGTCCAAAGATGTGCAGGTTAGGTGGATTGGCCATGCTAAATTGCCCGTAGTGTAAGGTTAATGGGGGTATTGTTGGGATACGGGTTACGTGGGTTTAAGTAGGGTGATCATTGCTCGGTACAACATCGAGGGCTGAAGGGCCTGTTCTGTGCTGTACTGTTCTATGTTCTATGTTCTATGTCCTCTCTCTCTCGGCATACATTTTTGTATTAAATTATTATTTTTTTACCTTGAATAAAATTATTTTGCTTCTTTTGAAAGACTGGTCATTTTATTAAAGACAGCTTTATATGTCAGGACTTTGATTTTTAATTCACAGAAATCCTCAGGTTTAAGAGCAGACATTTAATTCAGGCAATGGCCAGTCACTGCTGATTCACATCTTGTGCCATTAGGGTCCAATCCCGCCATGAATAGGTGTCTGTGGGATACGGGGTACACAGCAGTATAAGTAGGCCCCTGGAACCTGTTCTATCACGTGTCAGGAATTAAATATGTCCTTTTTTTCAGAGGTTTCAAAGTATGAACCCCTCATTCCAATATCCAAACATGTGTTGCTTCTACTTCTGTGCTGTCTGAAAATGTGTCTCACTTTTTAAAAATACATTTTTATTAAGGTATTTGCAAAATTTTTATAACAATAACAAAAACATTAACATGGTAAAATAAACATTTCCCCACCCGACCCAATCTTCACACACCTCAACCATCTAACACCTAACGCCCGCACCCCCCCCCCCCCCCCCCCCACCCGCCCGCCCCCTTCGGATTGCTGCTTCTGCCGACATTTTTATTTTCCCCGAGAAAGTCGACGAATGGCTGCCACCTCCGAGAGAACCCCAACATTGACCCTCTAAAGGTGAACTTTATCTTCTCGACACTCCAAAGATCGCTACCTCTGGACTCTGCACCACCCGTGTTTCTAGCACCGTGGACATTGACTCAGCAAAACCCTGCCAAAACCCTCCAAGCTTCGGGCATGCCCAGAGCATGTGGACATGGTTTGCTAGGGTTCCCGCGCACCTCGCACATCTGTCTTCTACCCTGAAATAATTGCTCATCCTCGCCGCTGTCATATGTGCCCGGTGGACCACCTTAAATTGTATTAGGCTAAGCCTGGCACACGATGAGGAGGATTTGACCCTGCTTAGGGCGTCCGCCCATAGACCCGCCTCTAACTCTTCTCCTAGATCGTCCTCCCACTTGCCCTTAAGCTCCTCCACTGGGGTTTCCTCTGCCTCCAACAGCTCCTGGTTGATATCCGACACCTTCCCCTCCCCCACCCAGGTACCTGACGCTACTCTATCCTGTATCCCCCATGGTGACAGCAGCGGAAAGGCCAACACCTGTTTCCTCAGGAAGTCTCGAACTTGCAAATTCCTAAAACCATTCCCTGGCGGCAGTTTAAATTTATCCTCCAGCACCTATAGATGCTGATCCCTATAGAAAGCTCCCATCTATAAACAGATCCCCCATCCTTCTAATTTCTGCCCTCTGCCAGCTCTGGAACCCGCCATTCAGCCTGCCCAGTACAAACCTGTGGTTGTTACAAATTGGGGTCCAGACCAACGCACCCTCCACCTTCTTATACCTCCTCCATTGCCCCCAGATCCTCAGAGCCGCCACTACCACCGGACTTGTGGAGTATCGGGCTGGCGAGAATGGCAGAGGTGCCGTTACCAATGCTCCCAAACTGGTGTCTTTACATGACGCCGCCTCCATCCGCTCCCACACCGACCCCTCCCTCATTACCCACTTCCTAATCAAAGCTATATTAGCCGCCCAGTAGTAATTGCAGAAGTTCGGCAGCGCCAACTTACCCTCCCGCCGACTACACTCTTCACCCGCGGGGTTTTATTCGCCCATACAAAGCCCGAAATGATCTTGTTTACCCGTTTGAAAAAGGCCTCAGGGATGAAGATGGGGGAACACTGAAAGACAAACAGAAATCTGGGGAGGACCATCATTTTCACGGTCTGTACCCTCCCCGCCAGTGATAACAGGGGCACGTCCCATCTCTTAAAGTCCCCTTCAATTTGCTCTACCAACCGGAATAGATTAAGCTTATGCAGTGCCTCCCATTTCCGAGCCACGTTGATTCCCAGATAGCGAAAGCTCTTCCCTACCATTCTAAGCGGCAGCTCTCCCAGTCTCTCCTCCTGCCCTCTTGCCTGGATCGCAAACATCTCGCTTTTTCCCATGTTCAATTTATACCCCGTAAAACTGCCAAATTCCCCCAAGATCTGCATAACCTCCCCCATCTCCTCCAACGGATCCAAAATGTACAAAAGCAAATCGTCCGCGTAGAGTGAGATCCAGTGCTCCATCGCCCCCCCCCCCCCCCCCCCCCCCCCCCGAACCAGCCCCAGCCAGTTCCTCGAAGCTCTCAACGCCATGGTCTGTGGCTCTATAGCCAGAGCAAACAGTAACTTGCCTCGTCCCTCGATGTAATTTAAAATATCCTGACCTCAGCCGGTTCGTACGCACGCTCGCTACAGGCGCCTGATAGAGCAACCGCACTCACCCAATAAAGCCCTCACCAAACCCAAATCTTCCCAGCGCCTCCCACAGGTAATCCCGCTCCACCCAATCAAAAGCCTTCTCTGCAACTTCCGGTGGCGGCCACGTGCGGGTAGGTCGCGTTTTCGGCAGCTCCCGCCACTAATGGACTAATGGGCATCTTTGACGTCCCCTTTTCGATGCAAACCGGCGGGCAAATGGCGCTAGAAGGCTCCCCACAGCAGTTTATGGAGGGGACTAGGAGCAGAACGGCCAAACAAACGACCAGCGAGAAGTGGCAGGAACTGGTGCAGGATCAGAAAATGGCGGCCGGCTTGGATCAGATCAGCAGTGGTAGCGGGAATAGCAGGAGTTCCTTAGAAGCTGCTTTGCTGACCTGTAAACGGAGATGCTGACCCCAATGAAGGCCTCAATGGAGAAAATGGTTGAGACCCAGAAAATTCAGGAGAAGGTGATCAAGGAGATTGAGACAAAAGTCTCGGATAATGAAGGCAAGATACTGGGCCTGGTCGTCAGGGTGGAGGCACACAACGCCCTACACAAGAGGTGGCAGGAGAGGCTGGAAGACCTTGAAAACAGGTCCAGGAGGCAGAACCTGCACATTCTGGGGTTGCCTGAGTGTGTGGAGGGGTTGGACGTGAGCGCATTTGTGACCACGTTATTGGGGTCCCTGATGGGGCCAGAAGCATTCCCTCGGCCTCTGGACCTCGATGGGGCGCACAGAGTCCTTGCAAGGAAGCTCAAAACGAATGAACCACCGAGGGCCATGGTGGTAAAGTTCCACCGCTTTTCAGATAAGGAACGAGTCCTGCGATGGGCTAAAAAGGAGCGGAGCAGCAGGTTGGAGAAGAGCGTAATCCGCATATACCAGGACCTGGGAGCAGAACTGGCCAAGAAGCTCGCTGGATTCAACCGTGGTAAGGCGGCCATCCACAGCCAAGGGGTGAAGTTTGGGCTGTTGCATCTGGTGAGGCTGTGGGTCACGTATCAAGATCGCCACCATTACTTTGATACACCTGATGAGGCATGGAATTTCATCAAGCAAGGAAAGTTGGAATCGAACTAAAGGACAGCCACACTGGGACATTACTCTGGTGGGGATGCGGGCTTGTGGCTGGCCGAAAAAGGGAAATGGCTAGTCAGCAGGGGGGTGTCAGCCCCCCATCCAGGCTGATTACGTTTAATATGTGGGGCCTCAATGGGCCTATCAAGAGGGCTCGCATGTTCTCGCACCTCAAGGGGTTAAAGGCAGACGCAGCCATGCTACAGGAGATGCACCTAAAACTTGCGGACCAAACAAGATTGAGAAAAAGGTGGATGGGCCAGGTGTTCCATTCGGGGCTGAATTCAAAGACCAGAGGGGTAGCAATCCTGGTCAGCAAACAGGTGGCTTTTGAGGCAGGGAATATTATAGCTGGCAAGGGGGAGCAGATACATAATGGTCAGCAGGAAACTGCAGGGGACTCAGGTGGTGCGAGTGAACGTTTACGCCCTGAACTGGGACGATGTGGAATTATGAGACGCACGCTGGGTAAAATTCCAGCCTTAGGCTCACACAATCTGATTATGGGGGGTGACTTTAACACAGTTATAGACCCTGTACTGGACCGGTCAAACCCCAGGTGGGGGAAGCGACCGGCGGCGGCTAAAGAACTGAGAGGATTATGAAACAGGTGGGGGCCGCAGACCCGTGGAGATTCGCCCGACCGAGGGAGAAAGAGTTCACTTTCTGTTCCCATGCCCACAAAGTCTACTCCCGTATAGAATTTCTTTGTGATGAGCAGGGCGTTGATCCCCAGGGTGAGGGGACAGAATACTCGGCCATTGCAGTCTCCGATCATGCTCCACACTTGGTGGATTTGCGTCTTGGGGAGGAGAGAGGTCAGTCCCCACTATGGAGGTTAGATGTGGGGCTGCTGGCAGACGACGAGGTTTGTGGGCGGATAAGGAGGAACATCAAGAATTACCTGGAAACTAACGATACGGGGGGGGTAGCGACGTCCACGGTGTGGGAGGCCCTGAAGACAGTTATCAGAGGGGAGTTGATCTCTACCAGGTCCCATAGAGAGAAGAAAGAGCAGAGGGAGAAAGGCTAGTTGGGGGGGAATGAAGCAGTTCATGGACCAACTGAGGTTCCCAAAGGTGGAAGAGGATCTGGTGGAGGGACTGGAGGCCCTGATAGAGCTGGAGGAGATGGTAAAGGGTTTAGGGAACATGCAGTCGGGCAAAGCCCCGGGGCCGGACGGCCAGTCTGTAGAATTCTACAAGAAATTTTCGGAACTGCTCTGCCCACTCCTACTAAGGACCTTTAATGAGGCCAAAGAGAGAGGGACCCTCCCTCCAACAATGTCACAGGCTTCGATTTTACTCATCCTCAAGCGAGAGAAAGATCCGCTACAGTGTGGATCTTATAGACCGATATCGCTCCTGAACGAAGACGCCAAACTGCTGGCCAAGATCTTAGCTGCTAGGATTGAGGACTGTGTCCCTGGGGCGATAGGGGAGGATCAGACAGGCTTCGTCAAGAGCAGACAATTGAACTCCAATGTACGGAGGCTCCTAAACATCATCATGATGCCCTCAGAGGCTGGTCTAGCTCACTGGGCTAAATCGCTGGCTTTTAAAGCAGACCAAGCAGGCCAGAAGCACGTTTCGATTCCCGTACCAGCCTGCCCGGACAGGCGTCGGAATGTGGCAACTAGGGGCTTTTCACAGTAACTTCATTGAAGCCTACTTGTGACAATAAGCGAATTTCATTTTCATTTTCATTTCAAGTGGTGGCAGCAATGGACGCGGAGAAAGCCTTTGACCGGGTGGAATGGAAGTACTTGTGGGAAGCGCTAAGAAGGTTTGGATTTGGTGAGGGGTTCATAGGTTGGGTCCAGCAACTCTAGCAGGCTCCCGTATGTGCACGAACAGGGTGGGGTCGGAATACTTTAGGCTCCACCGGGGGATGAGGCAGGGGTGCCCCCTCTCCCCGCTATTATTCGCCCTTGCAATAGAGCTGCTGGCTATAGCGCTGTGGACTTCAAAGAACTGGCAGGGGTTGGTTCGGGGGAGGGGGGGGGGGGCGGGGGGGGGGGGGGGGGGGGGGGGGAGTATCTGGTCTCACTTTACGCGGATGATCTGCTCCTGTACATCTTTGACCCACTAGAGGGGATGGGGGAGGTCATGCAGATTCTGAGGGACTTTGGCATTTCTCAAGGTACTAAATGAGAAGAAAAGTGAGATGTTCGTGATCCAAGCTAAGGGGCAGGAAAAGGAACTGGGAGAGCTTCCGCTGAAGTTGGTCGAGAAGAGCTTTCGGTACGTAGGGATACAGGTGGCTCGAAAGTGGGATGCCCTCCACAAGCTTAATCTATGTCGGCTGGTAGAGCAGATGGAGGGGGACTTCAAAAGGTGGGACATGCTCGCGCTATCTCTAGCGGGGAAGGTGCAGATCGTTAAGGCGACAGTCCTCCCCAGATTTCTGTTCGTCTTCCAGTGCCTTCCCATCTTCATCCCTAAGTCCTTCTTTAAGCGTGTGAACAAGGTCATCTCGGGATTTGTATGGGCAAATAAGACTCCGCGAGTAAAGAGACTGTACCTAGAGCGCAGTTGGGGAGGAGGGGATGGGCTGGCGCTGCCGAAATTGTACAGCTACTATTGAGCGGCTAACATAGCCATGATTAGGAAATGGGTATTGGGGGAGGGGTCGACGTGGGAGCGGTTAGAGGCGGCCTCATGTAAAGGTACCAGCCAAGGGGCACTTGTAACGGCACCTCTGCTGTTCTCGCCGGCCCGCTCCTCCTCCAGCCTGGTGGCGGTGGCAGCATTAAAGATCTGGGGTCAGTGGAGAAGGCACAGGGGGGTGGAGGGAACCTCAGTCTGGACCCCGATACACAATAATCACAGATTTGTCCCGGGCAAAATAGATGGAGGGTTTCAAAGCTGGCATAGGGCAGTTCATAAGCCAGCCTTGGCCAACTGGAGCCTATTAATCTGCTAAAACAAAGGACCCTACAACCTTCCGTTCGAGTCTTTATGGTTGGAACATTTAACAATTTCAGAGTTGCACACAAAGGGATATACATCCTTTGTCAAAGCCAGAATGGAGAAGTGGGTGTCATGTGATATGAACCTCTAGTTGGTGGAACCAGTTATATTGCCTTGCTATATTAAAAACGCATTCTGCCATCTTACCAGCAGCAGCACAGAAAAGGAGCTGTGCAGAGATTGAATATTTGGCCGCATCTAGACCCATGGAAGTTTGCATGGCCAAGGACGAAGGAGTTTTCCTTTTTGTCACATGCCCACAAGGTATACTCTCGCATCGACTTTTTTGTCCTGAGCAGGGCGCTAATACCGAAGGTGGTGGATACGAGTATTCGGCAATCACAGTGTCGGATCATGCCCCGCATTGGGTGGATCTATGGGTTAGTGCGGAGAGAGGGCAATGCCCGCTGTGGAGACTGGATGTGGGGTTGCTGGCGGACGAGGTGGTCTGTAGGTGGGTTAACAAGTCTATCGAGAACTACCTGGAAACAAATGATACGGGGAAGGTCTCTGCAGTGACGGTCTGGGAAGCTTTGAAGGCCGTGGTCAGAGGAGAATTAATCTCGATACGGGCCCACAGAGAAAAGGTGGAACGGGCTGAGAGGGATAGATTAGTTGAGGAGATACTCCAGGTGGACAGGAGATACTCAGAGGCCTCGCAAATGACCTGCTCTTGTACATTTCGGACCCGTTGGAGGGGATGGGGGAAGTCAGGGGGAGGGTGGGTTGGCGCTGCCAAACTTCTGCAACTATTACTGGGCGGCTGATAAAGCCATGATTAGGAAGTGGGTAGTGGGGGAGGGGTTGGCATGGGAGCGGATGGAGGCGGCATCATCTAGAGACACCAGTTTGGGAGCATTGGCAACGGCACCTCTGCCATTCCCGCCGGCCCAATGCTCCACAAGTCCGGTGGTAGTGGCAGCTCTGAGGATCTAGGGGCAATGGAGGATATATAAGAGAGTAGAGGGAGCATCGATTTGGACCCCGATTTATAATAACTACAGGTTTGTACCAGGTAGGCTAGATTGGACGGGGCAGAGTTTGTAAGGAGCATCCAGGAAGGCGTCTTAAAACAATTTGTAGACAGTCCAACTGGGGAAGGGGCTGTCCTGGACCTGGTATTGGGGAATGAGCTCGGCCAGGTTGTAGAAGTTTCAGTAGGGGAGCATTTCGGGAACAGTGACCACAATTCAGTAAGTTTTAAAGTGCTGTTGGACAAGGATAAGAGTGGTCCTCGGGTGAATGTGCTAAATTGGGGGAAGGCTAATTATAACAATATTTGGCAGGAACTGAGGAACCTAGATTGGGGGCAAATGTTTGAGGGTAAATCAACATCTGACATGTGGGAGGCTTTCAAATGTCAGTTGAAAGAAATTCAGGACCGGCATGTTCCTATGCGGAACAAGGATAAATACGGCAAAGTTCGGGAACCTTGGATAACGAGAGATATTGTAGGCCTCGTCAAAAAGGAAAAGGAGGCATTTTTCAGGGCTAGAAGGCTGGGAACAGACAAAGCCTGTGTGGAATATAAGGAAAGTAGGAAGGAACTTAAGCAAGGAGTCAGGACGGCGAAAAGGGGTCACGAAAAGTCATTGGCAAATATGGTTAAAGAAAAACCCAAGGCTTTTTACACGTACATAAAAAGCAAGAGGGTAGCCAGGGAAAGGGTTGGCCCATTGAAGGGCGGGTGAGGGAATCTCTGTGCGAAGCCAGAGGAAATGGGCGAGGTACTAAATGAATACTTTGCATCAGTATTCAGCAAAGAGAAGGAATTGGTGGATGTTGAGTCTGGAGAAGGGTGTGTAGACTGCCTGGGTCACATTGAGATCCAAAAAGACGAGGTGTCCATAGGTCACTGAAAGGGGCAACACAGGTGGAGAAGGTAGTCAAGAAGGCATACGGCATGCTTGCCTTTATTGGCCGGGGCACTGAGTCTAAAAATTGACAAGACATGTTGCAGCTGTGTAGAACCTTAGTTAGGCCACATTTGGAGTAGTGTTCAATTCTGATCGCCTCACTACCAGAAGGATGTGGAGGCTTTAGAGAGAGTGCAGAAGAGATTTACCAGGATGTTGCCTGGTATGGAGGGCATTAGCTATGAGAAGAGTTTGAATAAACTCGTTTTGTTCTCACTGGAACAACGGAGGTTGAGGGGCGACCTGATAGAGGTCTACAAAATGATGAGGGGTATAGACAGAATGGATAGTCAAGGCAAGTATTTTACACAGAGGGTAGTGGGTGACTGGAACTCGCTGCCGGAGGAGGTGGTGGAAGCAGGGGCGATTGTGACGTTTAAGGGGCACCTTGACAAATACATGAATAGGCTGGTAATAGAGGGATACGGACCACGGAAGTGCAGAAGATTTTAGTTTAGATGGGCAGCATGGTCGGCACAGGCTTGGAGGGCCGAAGTGGGAGGACAAGCTAGGAGGAGAGATAGAGGTGGGTCTATGGGCGGATGCCCTAAGCAGGGTTAATACCGCCTCATCGTGCGCCAGGCTTAGTCTGGTACAATTTTTTTTTTTTTTTTTTTTTATAAATTTAGATTACCCAATTATTTTTTCTATTAAGGGGCAATTTAGCGTGGCCAATCCACCTACTCTGCACATTTTTGGGTTGTGGGGGCGAAACCCACGCAGACACGGGGAGAATGTGCAAGCTCCACACGGACAGTGACCCAGAGCCGGGATCGAACCTGGGACCTCAGCGCCGTGAGGCGGTTGTGCTAACCACTCGGCCACCGTGCTGCCCTGTCTGGTACAATTTAAGGTAGTCCACCGGGCACACATGACAACGGCTAGGATGAGTACGTACTTCGGGGTAGAGGATAGGTGTGTGAGGTGTGCGTGAAGCCCAGCAAGTGAAGTCCACATGTTTTGGGCATGCCTGAAGCTAAGTGGGTTTTGGCAGGGTTTTGCTAAGGCAATGTCCACGGTGCTAAAAACACGGGTGATGCCGAGTTCGGAGGTAGCGATCTTTGAAGTCTCAGAAGATCCGGGAGTTCAGGGGTCGAAAGAGACCGACGTCTTTGCCTTTGCCTCCCTGCTAACCCGGAGACGGTTCTTGTTAATGTGGAGGGACTCGAAGCCCCGAGTGTAGAGACCTGGGTTAGTGACATGGCTGGGTTTCTCAGTCTCGAGAAAATAAAGTTTGCCTTAAGAGGGTCAATGTCAGGGTTCATCCGGAGGTGGCAGCCGTTCATTGACGCTCTAGGGGAAAATAAAAATGTCAGCAGATGCAGTATTCCAAGGGGGGCTGGGCTTTTTGTTGTTGTATGGTTGAGGTGCGTGCAGATTGGGCGGGGGGAAATGTTTATTAACCATGCTGATGTTATTTTAAATGTTACTGTTATAAAAAATTTCAAATACCTCACTAAAATATAAAAATAAAGAATGGGTGTTATATCAAATAGCTGCAGTAATGTCATTGTGTGGGTAGAGCTGGAATGTGATTCTGTCTTTTACTTTCATTTTGAGCTGGAAGCTGCTTTGTGTTTTACTTTCATTTAAGGTAGTTGGGGGAGCTGCATTCAAGCAAGAAGGTGTATTTTGATTTCTCTCTCTGCCTACTAAAGAATGTCTCAAGATCACTTGATGATTTCAAAGTAATACCTCTTTTTGTAAGGAATACTGTCTTTGTTAAAAAGGTTTTTTTGACTTATGGATGTTGCTAAGAAAGTTATTAAGGGTTACCTATAGAGTATTGTATCTGTGGGGATTATCATTATTGGTAGTTGATCAGATGTTTACTGTGTGTTTTGTAAAATGTTATCTGGATCTCTGTTGCATCACACCTGTAAAGTGGGCCCTTGTGCACCCCATAAGCAAAATCTATTAAAAGTTGTGGGTCGGGGCAGCACGGTGGCTCAGTGGGTTAGCCCTGTAGCCTCACGGCGCCGAGGTCCCAGGTTCGATCCCGGCTCTGGGTCACTATCCGTGTTGAGTTTGCACATTCTCCCGGTGTTTGCATGGGTTTCGCCCCCACAACCCAAAGATGTGCAGGCTAGGTGGATTGGCCACGCTAAATTGCCCCTTAATTGGAAAAAATGAATTGGGTACTCTAAATTTTTTTTTTTAAGTTGTGGGTCAGGTGAACTCCATGAAATATTTTGGTGTTCTCTAAACCCATAACCATAACAAATTGGGGGCTTGTGGGGTAAAAGTCTATCTTTCGTGATTGGGTTGGCTCTGTGAATCTTTAAGACAGTGAGGGGTGAGCATATTTATGTTTGCTTTTCAGGTGTGGTATTCCAGTTTAAGTAGAGAGTGTGTTGTGGATAATGGCTCTTTCAGAGGCTCGGAAGTATTTGGGGAAGGAGAAGGTCACACGCAGTACCTTACGAACAGAGACAAAAAAAGGCTTTTAGATTTGGCAAAAACATTGCAGCGAATGTTACCTGACAGCATACAAAAATAGGTACTTACGGCGGCAGCTGAGCATTTAAAATTGCCTGAGATAGTCTGACCCATTAGAAATAGCAAAAATTCAGTTTCAGATTAAACAACTTGAACATGAAAAAGAATTAAAGCAGCTTAAATATGCAATGAAGGAAAAAGAAAAGGAGAGAGAAGAAGGAAAAAAAGAAGGAATAGCCCTAGCAGAACAGCAAGAAAGAGAAAGGGAGGACAGATCAGGGAAAAAGAGAGAAAGAGGTCGAGAGGAAAAAGAGAGAGAACGTGATAGAGAGGGAAAAGAAAAAGAGAGAGAGAGAGGAAAGGGAAAAAGAGAGAAAGGAAAGGGAAAAAGAGAGAGTTTGAACTTCAGATTCCATACTCTGGCCCATACCACCCTGACTACAGCCTGGATATTGGTTTTCGTCTCCTCTCTATGTTCTCTCAGTTCCCTTGAGAGAAACATCTTCCAACCACCCCTGGTGAGGGGAGGCTCCTTGTGTGGCTGGTCAATCCTTCCCGTACTAGCAAGGCCCAAGTTTTGTCGCCTTGTGTGTCTGATGGCTCAGCCAGTTGCTTCTGCAGATATGTTTCATACTTCACACAGGTCTATACACGAGCTATACATGCTACAGCTTCACAATACCAACTGCTTGTAATGATATGCATAAGCAATCATGTAAATAGTGATAGATACGACTTCCAACCAGCAGCTGGCAGTAGCAAACAATCACTTTTTTAAAACTTAGAGTACCCAATTCATTTTTTCCAATTAAGGGGGAATTTAGGCTGGCCAATCCATCTACCCTGCACATCTTTGGGTTGTGGGGGTGAAACCCACGCAGACACGGGAAGAATGTGCAAACTCCACACGGACAGTGACCCAGAGCCGGGATTGAACCTGGGACCTCGGCGCCGTGAGGCAACAGGGCTAACACATTGCGCCACCGTGCTGCCCCAGAGAACAATCACGAGATACTTACTTCAAGGAGTCTGGAGATAGTCGTCGTAGTGGATAGTCACATTTATAGTAGCCGAGGCACAGGGCAGAGAAGCTGACTTCCAGCTCAACAGGACTTGCGTCTGGGCAATCAGCAAGGCAAAAGCTAAAACATCTGCCCCCGCACCTGCCTGCAGGCCTGGCCTGTCTGACACCCTGAAAACGGCTTCTAGTTCCAAGTTCACCACCCCCGAGATGACACCTGGCTGGGCGACTACAACCCGGGGGTCGGGGGTGGTGCTCCAATGGGGCCTGGGCCACGATTGGGCCCACCGATCGGCGTGCGTGCCTCTCGTTCTCTGGGCCTATTTTCTTACACGACGGCCCCTCCTGAACTCCCGCGCCATGTTGTATCGGGGCCGGCACGTTGAGGGAGGCAATCGCGCATGTGCGGGTTGGCGCGGCGCACAGTACGCACCGGGATGGGAGGCTGGAGCAGCGTGAACCGCTTCAGCGCCATTTTGGCCCCCTGTAGGGGCCAGAATTGGTACTCCCAGTGGCCCATTCATGCCGTCGTGAAACACGATGGTGTTTCCGACGGCATGGACACTCTGCCGCCGAATGGGAGAATCCTGCCCATGGTTTCCCCTAATCGGCATTGTTTTGTTACCTGTAGAGATGGTAACTCAGTTACAGTAGACACTCTGGAAAAAAGGCTAGAAGTCGTCCAGAAGTTTGATGGTAGGTTTATTGAGCAACACAACTTAAATAACTGCGAGAGCAATTACTTAAAAAACTGCACTTGTAGATGAGGTTACAACTTTTCTATGCTCTGCAACTAGGCCTGACCACACTAGCAGCCCTGAGCTAACTTTCTGTTCCTGTTCTCGTCACAGTCATATCAGCCAAAGTGTGTGGGAGGGCCGTCGGCGTCATTTTTATACATGCCCCTGCTGCCCCCTGGTGGTCTTTCCATTACCCATCAGCTCTTTCTGTACACACTCAAGTAAGGATCACTACATCCCCCTTTTCACTTTTTTTTTCATAGTTGCAGAGCTGTAACTTAAAACAAAATTCAAACACAGTTAGTTTCATGCACAAAAACAGAGCAGAGCAATGATTGTATCAGTCCATGTTCACATGTTCAGGCGGTTGGGTGCACGTCTGATCCGGGTAGACCCCCTGAGTGGGCATGGAGACAGATAGTCTTTTATAGACCTCCTGAGTTGGGATGGAGACCCAGAGTCTTTTATGTCCATCCCGGAGTCCCAGGATGTCGTATGATGGAGTCCTGCAGATCTAATGTTGGAAATGCAGGTTGACGAGGAATAACTTTCAGCAGGTCTCGCCGATTGCGTCGAAACTGTATTCTATCATCAGACTTCACAATGTAAGATCGTGGTGATACTTGGCAGAGAACCATCGCCATGTTAGACCAACCCCCAGCCGGGTGTCCCAACCTTACCGTGTCGTTGATCGCTAATGGATGCAGCACTTTTGCCTGCCGGTCATAGTGCTGCTTTTGTACTTGACATTGGTGATGCATCTTGCCTAGGACTGGCGAGTGATCGGGATTGGTGAAGTGTTATGCCGGTAGCGCTGTCCGCACATCTCGATTGAAGAGCATTTGAGCCGGTGACAGCCCAGAGCTCAAAGGCGATGAACGGTATGACAATAGGGCCAAGTGTATGTCGGACATTGAGTCAGTGGCCTTGCTGATCAGTTGCTTAATAATGTGGACACCTTTCTCCACCCTGCCATTCGATTGAGGAAAGTGAGGACTCGACGTCACATGCTTGAAGTTGTACTGTTTTGCGAATGCCAACCACTCCCAGCTGGCAAAGCAAGGACCATTGTCGGACATCACCGTCTGTGGGATGCCATGCCTGGAGAAGGTTTCTTTGCAGGCTTTGATAACTGACGCCGATGTGAGATCCGGGAGTTTCAGTACTTCCGGAAAGTTGGAGTAATAATCGATGAGAAGAACATAGTTTCGGCCCATGGAGTGAAACAAGTCTATGCCAACTTTGTCCCACGGTGACATAGCCATCTCATGCTGTTGCAGTGGCTCCTTGCATTGTGCCGGTTGATGTTTTTGACACGTGTCACATGTGAGCACCATGTTCGTTATGTCCTCGTTTATCCCAGGCCAATACACGGATTGCCGTGCTCTCCTTTTGCACTTTTCAGCACCAAGGTGCCCCTCGTGAATCCTGCGGAGCATGTCCGCCCGGAGCGCCAGTGGAATGACAATTCTGTCATTCTACAGTATGATGCCATCCACCACGGACAGTTTAGTTTGGACGTTTTGGAACTTGGGCATTGCCCTCTTGGCCAGCCATATTGAAGGTTGTGCATGACCTGGAACAGGGTCGCATCTTCTTGTGTCGCCTGACAAATTTGCTGCAGCCTCTCGTCCGTTGCAGGGAGTGTCTCCCTGCACGAGTGTGCATGAGCTTCCACATCATTAATGGAAGCCGGAGGCCGATTGTCAGCGTCAATGGCTCAGGATAAGGTGTCAGCTATTATTAGGTCCTTACCAGGGGTGTAGACCAGCGTGAAGTCGTACCTCCGCAACTCCATCATCATGCGTTGAAGGCGCGCTGTCATGTCATTGAGATCTTTGTTGATGATGTTGACCAGTGGCCTATGATCAGTCTCCACGCGAAATGTGGGGAGGCCATCCACATAGTGGTGAAATTTGGTCACGCCTGTGATCAATCCCAGGCACTCCTTCTCTATCTGTGCATACCTTGTGTCCGAGTGTCCATTGCATCTACTGTGCAATAAAGTTTCCATGCCTTTGCATTGGAGAGTAGTATTTGGCTGCGGACTGACACTGGGAGGCAAAATGATTCATCTTAGAGCATTTTAGACACCTTTTCCCGTGTGCAGGACATTTCCCTTCTAAATGGGTGGTGCCACAGCGGTAGCACATCATGACGTCCGTGACATCACGCGCTGGCAGCATTCGCGCATGCGCAGCGCGCTCTTCAGACAGGGGCAGGTATTGTGTGTACTGCGCATACGCATACCGGGTCCTTCCGGGATCACGTCTGTCCTGATTGCGCGTATGCGCAGACGTGCCGTTATGGGCGCCAGTCACCAGAAAAGAAGGCCTGTGAGGAGAGGCCACCATTCTTATGTCTGCCTCGTGGTGGATCTTCTCCATATTTTTTTTTTCAAGAAACTCCAGGTACTGCTGCTTTTTCTGCTCTTGCTGTAAGCACTTTGCTATTATGGTTTTTAATATGAAATCATTTTGCAGCAGTAATGATTTCCTTAAATTTTTGTCGTAAAGACCATAGATTAATTGATCCCTGATGATGGAGTCTGTTAAATCAGCATAGTTGCAGCTTTGTGCTAGCAAGCGGAGATCTGCGACAAAACTGGAGATAGTCTCCCCGTTTTTTTGGAATCTGTTACGCAGGTTAAATCGTTCCATGATTTCATTTGATTGTGATTTATAGTAGTCATCAAATTTTGCCACTATCACTTGATATTTAGTTTTATCTTCAGTATCACCATACGTAAACGAGTTATAAATGTCTACCGCCTGCCGGCCTGCCGTTGAGAGTAATAGTTCAATCTTTCCCTCGTCGGTGGCTGTATTTAGGTCCATAGCTGCCATGTACATCTGAAGTTGCTGTTTATACATTTTCCAGTTACTATTTAAATTACCGGTAGTTTTCAGCATCTCTGGAAGTAGCATCTGATCCATCGCTTCAGTAGGTTGTTTGGAATCAAAATGCTGTGAAGTCTTCCACAGTCGAGCAGCCGGCCCGTTGCTTTTGCTGGTTGCTTTGCTTCTTTCTGGTCTCTAACCTAATCTTTCTAGTGCTGTTCAAATAAAGCCACTCCTATACAATGTTTTGTTACCTGCAGAGATGGTAACTCAGTCACAGTAGACGCTCTGGAAAAAAGGCTAGAAGTCGCCCAGATGTTTGATGGTAGGTTTATTGAGCAACACAACTTAAATAACTGCGTGAGCTCTTACTTAAAGAACTGCACTTGTAAATGAGGTTACAACTTTTCTATGCTCTCAACTAGGCCTGAACACACTAGCAGCCCTGAGCTAAATTTCCGTTCCTGTTCCCCTCAGTCTGTTCAGCCAAAGTGAGGGGGAGGGCCTTCAGTGCCCAGTGCTGCCCCCCTAATGGTCTTTCCATTACCCATCAGCCCCTTCTGTGCACACTCAAGTAAGGATCACTACAGGCATCTCCCTTGATCCAGCCCCCAACTTAAAGTGCTGCCTCAACTGCCTCCAAATATTTAACTAATGATGTTTCAAACGTTCAGGAATATCACTCAATAATTATCAATTGTCCTGTGCGCAGGCGCCCCCGATGCCAGTCTGAAAGATGGCGGCCGCGGACTGTGTTTATGCTGTTGTCGGGAATATTCCGCGCAGCCTCCGCTCTGCCGACCTCCGTAACCAGTTCTCTCAGTTCACCGAGAGCGGTGGCTTCAGCTGTTTCCACTACCGGCACCGGCCCGAGTGGCGGCGGCGGCCAACTTCGACGGCTGCTGCAGTCCCGGAGCTAGGCCGCAGCCCTACCTGCTGTAGTGTGGTTCGGCTGACCCCGGACCGAGCTTGCCACTTTCTGCAGATGTATGACGGCTGCCAATGGGTGGACAGGGCCGGAGAATGTATGCGGAGTCGCTGCTTCATCCGCATCGTCAGAGCGGCGGAGATTGCAGGTGAGGGGGTGATATCCGGGGGGGGGGGGGGGGGGGGAGGAGGGGAGCTTGTGTGGTCCGGGAGGGGAGGGGGGGCTTGTGTGGTCCGGGAGGGGAGGGGGGGCTTGTGTGGTCCGGGAGGGGGGGGGGGGGGCTTGTGTGGTCCGGGAGGGGGGGGGGGGGGGGGGGGGGCTTGTGTGGTCCGGGAGGGGGGGGGGGGGGGGAGGGGGGGCTTGTGTGGTCCGGGAGGGGGGTGCTTGTGTGGTCCGGGAGGGGGGTGCTTGTGTGGTCCGGGAGAGGGGGCTTGTGTGGTCCGGGAGGGGGGGAGGGAGGGGGGGGGGCTTGTGTGGTCCGGGAGGGGGGGGGCTTGTGTGGTCCGGGAGGGGGGGGGCTTGTGTGGTCCGGGAGGGGGGGGGTGCTTGTGTGGTCCGGGAGGGGAGGGGGGGGGGTGCTTGTGTGGTCCGGGAGGGGAGGGGGGGCTTGTGTGGTCCGGGAGGGGAGGGGGGGGGGTGCTTGTGTGGTCCGGGAGGGGGGGGGGGGCTTGTGTGGTCCGGGAGGGGGGGGGGGGCTTGTGTGGTCCGGGAGGGGAGGGGGGGGGGGTGCTTGTGTGGTCCGGGGGGGGAGGGGGGGCTTGTGTGGTCCGGGAGGGGAGGGGGGGGGGTGCTTGTGTGGTCCGGGAGGGGGGGGGGGCTTGTGTGGTCCGGGAGGGGAGGGGGGGGGTGCTTGTGTGGTCCGGGAGGGGAGGGGGGGGGGCTTGTGTGGTCCGGGAGGGGGGGGGGGGGCTTGTGTGGTCCGGGAGGGGAGGGGGGGGCTTGTGTGGTCCGGGAGGGGGGGGGGGCTTGTGTGGTCCGGGGGGGGGGGGGGGTGCTTGTTTGGTCCGGGAGGGGAGGGGGCGGGGGTGCTTGTGTGGTCCGGGAGGGGAGGGGGGGGCTTGTGTGGTCCGGGAGGGGAGGGGGGGGGTGCTTGTGTGGTCCGGGAGGGGAGGGGGGTCTTGTGTGGTCCGGGAGGGGGGGGGGGGGCTTGTGTGGTCCGGGGGGGGGGGTGCTTGTGTGGTCCGGGAGGGGAGGGGGGGGGGGGTGCTTGTGTGGTCCGGGAGGGGAGGGGGGGGGGGGTGCTTGTGTGGTCGGGAGGGGAGGGGGGGGGGGTGCTTGTGTGGTCCGGGAGGGGAGGGGGGGGGAGGTGCTTGTGTCCGGGAGGGGAGGGGGGGGGGGGCTTGTGTGGTCCGGGAGGGGGGGGGGGGGGAGGTGCTTGTGTGGTCCGGGAGGGGAGGGGGGGGGGTGCTTGTGTGGTCCGGGAGGGGAGGGGGGGGGTGCTTGTGTGGTCCGGGAGGGGACGGGGGGGGTGCTTGTGTGGTCCGGGAGGGGAGGGGGGGGCGCTTGTGTGGTCCGGGAGGGGAGGGGGGCGGGCTTGTGTGGGGGCTTGTGTGGTCCGGGAGGGGAGGGGGGGGGGGGCTTGTGTGGTCCGGGAGGGGAGGGGAGGGGGGGGGGGCTAGTGTGGTCCGGGAGGGGAGGGGGGGGGGCTAGTGTGGTCCGGGAGGGGAGGGGGGGGGGCTAGTGTGGTCCGGGAGGGGAGGGGGGGGCTTGTGTGGTCCGGGAGGGGAGGGGGGGGGCTTGTGTGGTCCGGGAGGGGACGGGGGGGGGGTGCTTGTGTGGTCCGGGAGGGGAGGGGGGGGCGCTTGTGTGGTCCGGGAGGGGAGGGGGGCGGGCTTGTGTGTGGGCTTGTGTGGTCCGGGAGGGGAGGGGGGCGGGCTTGTGTGGGGGCTTGTGTGGTCCGGGAGGGATGGGGGGGGGGGGGGGGCTTGTGTGGTCCGGGGGGGGAGGGGGGGGGGGGCTAGTGTGGTCCGGGAGGGGAGGAGGGGGGGGGCTAGTGTGGTCCGGGAGGGGAGGGGGGGGCTTGTGTGGTCCTGGAGGGGAGGGGGGGGGGCTTGTGTGGTCCGGGAGGGGAGGGGGGGGGGGGCTTGTGTGGTCCGGGAGGGGAGGGGGGGGGGGCTTGTGTGGTCCGGGAGGGGAGGGGGGGGGGGGCTTGTGTGGTCCGGGAGGGGGGGGGGGGGGGGCTTGTGTGGTCCGGGAGGGGGGGGGGCTTGTGTGGTCTGGGAGGGGAGGGGGCTTGTGTGGTCCGGGAGGGGAGGGGGGGGGGGCTTGCGTGGTCCAGGGGAGGAGGGGAGGGGGGGGGCTTGCGTGGTCCGGGAGGGGAGGGGGGGGGGGGGCTTGTGTGGTCCGGGGGAGGAGGGGAGGGGGGCTTGTGTGGTCCGGGGGAGGAGGGGAGAGGGGCTTGTGTGGTCCGGGGAGAGGGGCTTGTGTGGTCCGGGGAGAGGGGCTTGTGTGGTCCGGGGAGGGGGGCTTGTGTGGTCCGGGGAGGGGGGCTTGTGTGGTCCGGGGGAGGGGGGGGCTTGTGTGGTCCGGGGGAGGAGGGGAGGGTGGGGGGCTTGTGTGGTCTGGGGGAGGAGGGGAGGGGGGGGGGGCTTGTGTGGTCCGGGGGAGGAGAGGTCGGGTGATGACTGCAGTTGGAAGGGTTGAGGACTGGGACCTGAATAACGGGTGTGAGGATTGAGATTGGAAGGGGTGTTTGACTCGGGGAATGGCTGAAGGGCAATTTTGGAGAGGGTGGGTAAAGAACGGCACAATTTTGCATGGACTCCTCTCTTTTGATCTCAGCAGATGTAACTGTTTGCATTTATACTTGAGCTGATCCAAAACTCTGACCTAGATCCCAACTGGCTCCAAATCCTATTCACCCATCACTCCTGAGCTTGCTGACCTCGACTAACTCTCCATGTCTGACAACGTGTCAATTTTAAAAGCCTTGGGTGGTGTAGTGTTTAGCACTGCTGCTTCAGGACACTGAGGACCCTGGTTGGACCACAGCCCCCTGCCACTGTTGTCATGTGGAGTTTGCATATTCTTCCCATGTCTGCCTGGGTCTCACCCCTGGGACCCAAAGATGTGCAGGGTAGGTGGATTGCCCCTTAATTGGGGAAAAAAAGAATTGGGTACTCTAAATTTAAAAAAAAAATAAAGTGTCACCCGTTTCCACTTCAGAGGAATCCTGCAGGATAATGGCTGCTCTGATCATTCAGTTCATGTTGTATATCAGACAAATCCATGAATGGGCTTAAGACTGTCACTTTTGGCCCTGAAAGAGGCCAGTCTCTCACCGATTACCCTGGAAGGGCAAAGTAGCTCAGAAACTTGAGCACCCAGTGAAGCTAGCTGTTTCACACTTACTAAGCAGTAGCAACACACATGGTATTTGCTACCAATGGGATTTGCTGTCAAAATATGTTCTACCTATCTCATAATTGAGTCATGTGGTATATGGATTTCAATGCCACTGTGATGCTAGGTAGGTAGGCCGTACATCCCAAAAACTTGCAGATTGTAGAGGAAAGTGAGAGAGGAGATTGAAAACAGCACGAGAGTGTAGTGAGAGCTCCAAACTGGCACTCAGATTTCTCACTACACTGCCAGGATTGAAAAGTGACACCGGACAAGTGAAAGTAGGTGATTGAATAAGTACGGTCAGGTAAGTATTTACTACATTTATCGCTTATAGTTTGGAAGGTCTTTATTTTGTGCTTTATAGGGCTATATTCTGTAGTAACAAGGGCTAGGGAAGAAGGGGCCTAGCGTATTTGATTTTAAGTATCTTACGAGGTTTAATTATAAAAGAGGTAAGTCATTACAGTAGAGTGTAAATCTGTGGTATACTCCTCCTGCTGTATGTGGGAACCGGGGAGCATTTCAAAAGCCTGGGGCCAGCATGTCTGCAGGAGGTGTTCTTCAGCTGTGGCTCCTGGAAGCCCGGATTTCAGAGCTGGAATGGCGGCTGGGAACACTTTGGAGCATCTGCGAAGAAGAGAATATTGTGGCTAGAACGCATAGAGAGGTGGTCACACCACAGGGGAAGACTCCATAGACAGCTAGGGAATGGGTGGCCACCAGGCAGAGCAAGAGAACTAGGCAGGCATGGAAAATAGGAGCAGGAGAGGCCATTCAGCCCTTTGAGCATGCTTCCCCATTCATTGTGATCATGGCTGATCATCGTACTCCGGGACCTGTTCCTGCTTTCCATCCATATCTGTTGATCCCTTTAGCTCCAAGAGTTGCATCTAACACTTTCTTCAAAACATACAATATTTTGGCCTTAACTGCATTCTGTGGTAGAGAATTCCACAGGCTCAACTCTCTCTGGGTGAAGAAATTTCTCCTCATCTCAGTCCTAAGTGATTCCATGACTGGACAACATTTGCTAAATAATCCTCAGTGTGTTAAAAATTATGCTGACAACCAATTTAGCTGGGACTTCCGGTGGTGGCCATGGTTTGACCGGTTGCTCACAGGGTGGCATCTGCCTGGAGTTGTTGGTTTTAGAACTTTCTGCCCATTTGATGGGTGATTTTTAGTGATGTGTTGTGAGGAGAGAGGTGGGTGGTGGATTCTCCCCCAGTGTGATGACGACAGGGTACCGGACCTGGCAGAAGTCAGTGAGAGCCATTGCTCAGGGATTGGAGGAGCTTCATGGCACAGCACTATTGCGAAAGATGGTAGAGGGGGATGGGTCGTTGTCAATGTCTACTTCGCAAATGGAGCATCTCAAGAGTTTCATTGAAGTTGAATTTTGTGGGCAGCACAGTGGCGCAGTGGTTAGCATTGCTGCCTCACGGCGCCGAGGTCACTGTCCTTGTGGAGTTGCACATTCTCCCTGTGTTTGCGTTGGTCTCACCCCCCACAACCCAAAAATGAGCAGGGTAAGTGGATTGGCCACACTAAATTGCCCCTTAATTGGAAAAAATTAATTGGGTACTCTAAATTTATTTTTTTTTAAAGATAAATTTCGACAACAGCACAAGGAAATGCAGGGAGATTGATTTGAGAGCGATTTGAGGGTGCAATCATACCTCTTTATGGATCTTTGAATCGAGTTGAGAAGGGTCTGCAGGCAAACGATGCGATGATTAAAGAAGTGGAGAAGGCTGTCTCAGACCAGAGTGACCAAATATTTTCACTGGAGGCGGAGATGTCGATGCTGGCGGAAATGTGCATGGTGCTGCGGGGGAGGGTCGACGTCGAGGACAATCGTTTCAGGTAGCAGAATCTGCGCATCATGGGTCTGCCTGAGGGAGTAGAGGGAACGAGTGCCACCAGTTACACGATGAAGATGTTTGATAAGTGTCTGGATGAGAAGGTATTTGAGCGGGGCCAGAAGTGATCGGGCCCACTGGCCCCTGAGACAGAAGCCGAGGGCTGGGGAGCTGCCCCAGGCTGTGATTGTGCGTATGCAAAGATTCTATGGTGGGCCAAGGCAATGCGGGACTGTTGTGAGGGGAATTGGGTCCAGATATATCTGGAATTGGGTCCGGGGCTGATCTGGCCAAGAGCAGATTGGATTCAACAGGGCCAAAGCAGGTTCGGTTTGGGGTGCTGTCCCCTGCCAAGTTGTGGATAACATTCAAGGGCAAGGAGCATTATTTTCAGATGCCAGAAGAGGCAAATGACTTTGTTCGAGATCATGGGCTGGAGGAGGGTTAGGGTTGGGGCGCTTGGTATGTTTCACTATTTGTCGGGAGTATGTTGTATTGTATCTGTAATACGTTATTGATTTTTGTATGTATGTACGATGTTTTTTATGTGTGCTTTCTAGTGCTATGGGGTTGGTGGTTTGTCCTACCATGGACAGTTTGTTAGGTGTGCAGAGTGTGTGTGTGTGTGGGCGGTTGGGGGGGGGGGGGGGGGGGGGGCATAGAGTGCCCCTGTATGCTGATGATCTGTTTCTGTATATCTCCATGAGTGAGATGGATGGAGGAGGTGAGCAGTCCTTTATTTGGGCTTTCAGGCAGGGGTCACCATGCCAGCGACGGAAGCAGTATGGGAGTGGGGGCTGCAGTGGGTAATCAGAGGAGAGGAAGGGATGGGCTGGAGAGGGAAGTGAGGGGCAACGGGGGTGATGGGAGCATAAGGTGGAGCATTGGGTGCCCCTGTTGTTGTATCTCCAACCCAGGCTCGTCAGTGGGGGATAGGATAGGATTGCTTAGAAAATCTGGGACTTTTTCAGGCTGCAAATAAAATTTTGGGAAAAGTGAGTGTTTTGTGGTGTCTTCTCCAAGAGAGTGTGTACCATTTCAGGTGGGTTGCCATTTAAGGTGGCAACAAGCCACTTGAGCTATCTGGGAGTGGAGGTTGCTTGGGGTTCGGCTCTGTAAGTTGACCTTCAGGAGTCTGGTGGGCAGGGTCAAGGCGGATTTATGGACCCTTGACCCTTCCCCTATTGTTGGCAGGCCAGGTGCAGGCGGTTAAGATGAACATCTTGCTGCAGTTTTTATTTTTATTTCAATGCCTACTGGTCTTTTTGCCGAAATCTTTTTTATGGGGGTGGACAGGTTGGTTTCATCATTTGTGTGGGCAGGTAAAATGGTAAGGATTAGGAGGGCGGTGCCTCAGAGGGCGACAATTGGGGGGCCTGGCCCTTCCAAACCTCTTATACTATTATTAGGCAGCGAACGCTAACAGGGTGCTGAGTTGGAGTAGCGGGATGGAGGCTTTGAGGGTGAAGATGGAGACAGGTTCTTGTAAGGGGTTGGGGTTGCGGATGTTGGCAACAGCACCGTTCCCGTTTACCCCAGGAAGTACTTGGGAAATCCGGTGATGGTGGCCACGCTAAAAATGTGGAGGTAATTTCGGCAGCACTTCAGGGTGGGGGCGGGGTCGAAGTTGATGCCGATTCGAGGGAACCATGGGTTTGAACCAGGGAGGATGGATGCCAGGTTTCGGTGGTGGGAGGAGAGAGGGGTGAGGGAAATGAAGGATTTATTTTTTAGAGGGCCGGTTTGGAGGAGCTGGTGGAGTTGTTTTGGGATCCCGTAAGGGGAGGCTTTCAGGTCCATGCAGGTGCAGGATTTCTTGAAAAATATTTTTCCGACTTTTCCGGTGGTACCGCTCTCTTCGTTGCTGGAGTGGGTGTTGTTGATGATGGGTTATCTGTGGGAGAGTTTTAGAGGAGGATATGTTGTCTCTGGAGGGGGTTAAGGGTCAAGGCCAAGTGATCGCTTCTCAGCCTTTTGGCTAAGATCAAGTGTGGATTGAGCCTTTTGGCTCAGATCTGGTATGTCTCCCTTATGGGGACCATGAATTGGATTCAATTTGAATTGTTTTTTGAAGCAGGCAAGGAGCTGGATTAGGGGTTCGCCTCTGTCCACACTCTGAACCCTGGCTTTGTAACTCAGAAAAAAAAAGGGTTAAGGCCAAGTGGGAGGAGGAGCTGGGGATAGTGCTGGAGGAGGTGCTGCGGAGGGTGAATTCCTTAACCTCGAGCGCAAGGCTGAGGTTGATACAGCTAAAGGCAGTACACAGAGCGCACTTGACAAAGTCATGGATGAGCCAGCTGTTTGAGGGGGTGGAGGATATTTGTGAGCTGTGTGGGAGGGTCCCAGCTAATCACATACATTTGGTCCTGCCCGAAGTTGGAGAAATTTTGGAAGTCGTACTTTTAAAAAAATGTATTTAATTCCAACCGTCTATGAAAAGTTACAACACATAAACAATTCGGAAAACAAACTTCCCAACGAACAACCATACAGTTTGTACAAATTTTCCCCCTTTTCACAATCCCCTACCGTGGTCAAACACAGTCATGAACATCCCTCGCCTCGCTGAACCCCTTAACTCTTATTTGATCTTTTCCAGCCGAAGAAAGTCATATAAGTCAACTGGCCAGGCCGCTACCCCCGGTGGCGTTGCTGACCGCCACTCCAATAAAATTTGTCGCTGGGCACTTGGAGGCGAAGGTGACAATATTGGCCTTCCTCCCCTCTGAGATTACTATCCCCGCATACTCTGCCCCCTCCACCCCAACCAAAACCTCCCGGCTCACCACAAAAAAGTAAATTCTAGAATATGGCCTGCATATATGTGAAAAAAAGGAGTACTCCCTTCCCCCTGGGTTCTTGAAGTACCACGGGTCCACCATACCCATCTTTTCCATAAACCCACCCAGCTCCTTTGCCATTTGAATCCTACCCACCGACTTGGGGCTCGGCCTATCTACCCTCGGCTCTAGGACACAATTACAATCTCCTCCCATAATTAACTGGTGCGTGGCCAAGTCCGGAATCGCTGCCAACAACCCCCTCATAAAGCCTACATCATCCCAATTTGGTGCATACAAATTCACCAACACCACCAACATTCACCAACACATTCACCAACACCCCCAACATCCACCAACACATTCACCAACACATTCACCAACACCACCAACATTCACCAACACATTCACCAACACCACCAACATTCACCAACACATTCACCAACACCACCAAGATTCACCAACACATTCACCAACACCACCAACATTCACCAACACCACCAACATTCACCAACACCACCAACATTCACCAACACCACCAACATTCACCAACACCACCAACATTCACCAACACATTCACCAACACCACCCTGCTCAAAATCACATCTCCCACCTGGGTCCCTCAGTTCCTTTGCATTCACAAACTCCGTTTTCTTACTCATCAAAAGTGCCACCCCCCGCGTCATTGAATCTAACCCTGAGTGGAAAACCTTACCCACCGATCCCTTTCTTAGCCTAACCTGGTCCTTAACGTGGAGGTGCGTCTCATGCAGAAAGACCACCCCCACTCTACCCATATTCCCAATTACTTCAAAGGTGTCAGCACCTCAGTCTCCTAGAATCATTCCGATCAGTTCTCCCTCAGTTTATGCTGCTTGATAAAGTTATTGGCCGCTTCTGGGTCTCAAAATAGTATTCCCAGCCTTCATACCTCACCCAAAGCTTGGCTGATAGAGCATCCCAAACCTGATCTGCCGTTGATATAGCACCGCCTTGGCTTTGTTGAACCCCTCTCGCCATTTTGCCAGCTCATCTCCAAAGTCCTGTTATATTCGGACCTTGTCCCATTTACAGTTGCGCTACTCCCTGGCCCACCACAAGATCTTCTCTTTCTCCACAAACTTATGGAGTCTCACGATCACCAGCCAAGGCGGCTCCCCTGCCCTAGTCTTCTGCCACAGCGCCTTCGAGCGATCCTCCTGCATCTCCTTCCTCTACTGGCGGAGTCCTTCCTTGATGAAGGCCATCAACTGTTTCATCTGGGGCTTTGCTACTTGCACCAGTCCTTCCCCTGCCTCCATGTTTACACTGGCTGCTCCACCACAGGTCTCTTCCAACTCCTTGGCCAGGTCTTTCACCTGCCGGGTTTGGTAGCCAGCAGGCATGCCCTCCATCCAACCCCCGGGGAACATCTCCACTGACCGCCCGTCGAAGTTGCACCCAATTTTGGGTAAAAGTGCTCTTTTCTGTGTCTTGGGAGCTGCCCTGTGTGCGACCACTCACACCATGCTGCCACCAGAAGTCTGGAAGTCATCTTCATATCGGCGATCTTGCATGCGGATTTAGAAGCCAGTTTCGGGATGTCAGATATTTTAGCCTTCCCTTGTTGATTGCTTGCAGGCAGGTCCTGTTGGTGTGGAGGTCAGTTTCTCCACCCTGTACCTTGGTGTGGCTGGGGGATTTAATGGAGTTCTTGTACTTGGAAACGGTGAAATTTGCTCGGGGTGGGGGGGGGGGGGGGAAAGAGAGAGTGTGAGGGGTTCCATAGAATCAGATTTACAGAAGACTGCAGTGCAGAAGAGGCCCTTCGGCCCATTGAGTCTGCACCGACGCTGAAAGGCCCTGACCTGCCCACTTGGATCAGCACTTAACCCATGTGGCAAGTACTCATCCAGGTATTTTTTAAAGGATGTGAGTCATCCCGCCTCTACCACCCTCCCAGGCAGTGTGTTCCAGACCGTTACCACTCTCTGGGTAAAAAAGCTTTCCTTACATTTCCCCCTAAACTTCCCACCCCTCACTTTGTACTTGTGTGTCCCCCGTAACTGACACTTCAACTAAGGGAACATCTGCTCCCTATCCACCGTGTCCCTGCCCCTAAGAGCTGGTGTTAGATCTCTTTGTTTCCACAGAGTCGAGTTGTTAAATTTCAATGGCTTTATTCAGAACCCAAAGATGTGGCACAGTTGTACTTCTTTAGCTATTCCCAAGGCAAGAGAGAGAAAGAGCTGTTCGCGCTCTTAGATCATATACCCGTGTCGTCAATGGTCTTGACCTCCATGGTGCATTTAAATTGCACTGCCAGGCCCTGATTGGTCTTCACTCGGACTGGGGCTGAAGTTGTTCCTGATTGATGGTTGGGAGCGTGTCACCGGTGGTATGACGCAGGCGTCAGTGTCATGTGGGCCATGGGGCTGAAATCGGAAGGTGGCAGTGGCCATTTTGATCGGGCACCGGAGGAAGGGGTGGCGGTGGCCATTTTATGGAGAGATGTTCCCCGACCTCCCAATCGAGGACCAGGCGCCGGCAGAGGAGGAGGTCAGGCTCCAACCCGCGATTAGCTTTTTACTTCATAGTCCTTTGATGTTTTTAGATGTTCAGTTTCCACTAACGGCAAATCCTTCAACCCATGCATTGTCATTGACCCCAGCTCTGCTGGAAGTACCTTTTCCGGGCAAAGCGGCTCACGAGCGCCCCCAACAAAGCTGGCTGTTTCTAACTGCATGCTCAGATGGGGTTTGTCTATGCTGCATTTCAAGGAGCTGGTTACTGTCAACTGCTAGAGGGTAGGGTCGGGGCGAGGTGGGGAGGTTGGTGTTGGGAGCAGGTTTGGAGTTTTATGTTGGTTTTACTTTGTCATGTTATGTGTTTTATATGTTAAAATATTAAAAGTTTGAATAAAAATACTTTTGGAAAAAAAGAGTGTGGTGAGAAGGCTTAGCTGCCTGCTGGCCCAACAGTTGAGAGGACTGGAGGTTGCACAGGAAATTGTACAAGAAAATGAGGATCCACTGCAGTGTCATACAGGCCCATTTTGTTGCTAAATACGGACGTGAAAATATTGGCCAAGTTGCTGGCAAGGTGATTGGAGGACTGTGTGTTGGAGGTGGTATCAGAAGATCAGATGGGGTTCGTAAAGAGGTGGCAACATTAGAAGGCTATTGAATATGGTCATGACTCTGTCAAGTAGCAGGGTGTTGGAGGTGATCTTGTCAATGGACTTGGAGAAGGCCTTTGTCCGAGTTGAGTGGTGGTATTTGTTTGAGGACTTGAGGAGGTTTGAGTTCAGACTGACGTTTGTGGAGTAAGGTTACTTCACTCATCTCCCACGGCGAGTGTGCAAACAAATGAGATGGATTCTAAGTACTTTAGGCTACAAAGGGGAATGAGGCAGGGGTGCTCTTTGTCACCAATATTGTTTGCATGGCGATTGCGCTGCGGACATCCGGGGAGTGGCAGGGGATTATGACCGGGGGTAAGGAACATAGGGTGTGGTTGTATGCTGACGATTTATTGTTATATGTGCAGGACCAGTTGGAGAGCATGGGAAGGATTGTGAACTTGTTGGAAAAACTCGGGGTCTTCTCTGGGTACAAAGTGAATGTGGGAAAGAGTGAGGTCTTCCCGGTGAATGACTTGGGGAGGAGTATAAATCTTGGGGCTCTGCCATTTAAGGTGGATAAGGTTAGGTTCCGATAACTGGGGATTCAAGTTGCGCACAATTGGGTAACGATGTACAGGTGGAATTTAATTGGACTGGTGGAAGGACTTGAGGGCGATCTGAGGAGATCTGTTGCCATTGGCAGGGAGGGTGCAGGCCTTTAAGATGAACGTGTTGCCTAGGTTCTTGTTTATCTTCCAGTTTCTCCTTGAGGCCTTTTTCCAAAGGGTGGATGGATTGATCTCCAGGTTTGAGTGGGCAGGAAAGATAACAGGGGTCAGCAGGGCCCTTTTGCAGAGGAAAAGGCTAATGGGAGGCTTGTTAGAGCTCCCAAATTTGCTGCACTACTACTGGGATGTTAATGTGTTGAGACGATGGTGGGCAGAGGGGGTGGAATGGGTGCGAGTGGAGGAGGACTCCGGTATGGGTTGAGTTTAAGGGCTATGGTAACGGCCCCGCTCCCGTTTGCCCTGGGGGAAATATACTAATAGCCCGGTGGTGGTGTCAGCGATACAGATCTGGAATCTGTTACAGAAGCACTTATGTTGGGGTGGCCGTCAGTATTGGTCCCGCTGTGTAGGAATCATAGGTTTGCACCCGGATGAATGGACGTGATGTATGAGGGGTGGCACAGTGCAGGGGTATGGCAAGTGAGGGATCTATTCGCAGGAGAATGGTTTGCAGATCTGGCGGAGCTTCAGGAGAAGTTTGAGTTACCAAGGGGGAGCAAATTCAGATACTTACAGGTTCGGGATTATGCGTGGAAGGAGCTTCCCACTTTCCCCCAAATACCAGAGTATATGTTACTGGAAAAGCAGTTGGCTCCAGCCGTTTGGGAGGCAGGGATGATCGGTGATATTTATGGGTAGTTGGGAAAGAGAGATGGCATGAGTGCAAAGGATGAAGGGCAGGTGAAAGAAGAGCGGGGGACCAAGCTAGGATAGGTTTTTGGGGGGGGGGGGGGGGGGGGGGGGAGGGAGTGAGATATTACGCCGGATCAGTGTGACGTCCTTGTGCGAGAATGAGTCACATTCAATTTAATGTGGTGCAAAGGGTACACATGATGCAGGCCCGGATGAGAGGGGTTCTTCCCTGGGGTAGAGGATCTCTGTGAGAGATGTGGGCGTGGGTTGGTGAACCACGCCTATATGTTCTGTGAAATGTGTATGTGAAACTGGGGGGCTTTTGGGAAGCAGTGTTCAAGGCTCTGTCTGAAATAGTGGGGTTCGAAGTAGCACCGTGCCCTTTGGTGGCAATGTTTGGAGTCATGGAGTTGCCGGGACGACAGGAGGGGAAGAGAGGTCCATTAAAGTGGAACAATATTACAAACAATGTGTAATGATTGTGTTTGTGGGTGATTTTTGGAACCCAATCTTGTTTGAGTTTGGAATAAAACAGGGGTGGCATGGTAGCACAGTGGGTAGCACTATTGCTTCACAGTTCCAGGGTCCCAGGTTCGATGCCAGGTTTGGATCAGTGTCTGCGCAGAGTCTGTATGTTCTCCCCGTGTCTGGGTGGGTTTTCTCCAGGTGCTCTGGCTTCCTCCCACGGTCCAAAGATGTGCAGGTTAGATAAATTGGCCAGGCTAAATTGCCCTTAGTGTCCAAAAAGCTGAGGTGAGGTTGCTGGGTTACTGGGATGGGGGTGTGGGCTCAGCTAGGGTGTTCTTTCCAAGGGCCGGTGCTGACTCAGTGGGCTGAATGGCCTCCTTCTGCACTGTAAATTCTATGATTCTATGAAAATATATTTTAAAAATAAGATTGTCAGTCAGGCTTGCAGCGTGGTAAATTTGCATGTCCTGGAAGCTACATATATTAATATACAGGGCCCTGCTCTTTGTAGATGGAAAGAACATATACACACATTATGGCTGTTTCAGCTAAACAAAATAAGTGACAGCCATTTGCTGACTTATTACCCAGGGCACTGCCCTGACCAATCAGGATCAAGCTTTCTGATTTAATGCTTGGCAGTTTACTGTCAGTCACCATAAACTGGTGCATTCTCCATGGCAATATCTCTACTACTCAGCCCACTTACAGTATAAATTGTTGTTTTCCCCAAATACTGCTATTCTTCAAAGTGTCCAGGTGATTGCAAAACGAAAAGCTTTATCATGCCTCTTTTTTCAATAATACACAAGTTCTGTACTATCAAATGACTACTTTTAAATTGTTGTCAGTGCTGTAATGTAGAAACAAGGCAGTAAATTTATGCATATCAAGCTCCCACAGAACAGCAACAACTTGATACTGTCCAGATAATCTGAATATTTAGTGATGTTGATTGAAGGCTAAATATTTGCCAGGATCCTGGAGATCTGCTCTTCAAAATAATGCTGTGAGACCTTTTACATCCACTTGAGAGAGCAAACGGATGAGGTCTCGGAATCAAATTTCATTGAAAGGCAGCACTCCTTAAGTACTGAACTGGAGTGTCAACTTAGATTTTTGTGCTGAAGTTCTTAGAGTGGGAGTTGAACTTATAACTTCCTTATTCAGGAGCAAACATGCAAACAACTGAGACACAGCTGACAATGCACATGCAGAGAGAATTGGGAAAGGAAATCTGGAACTTGGGCGTAGGTGGTTGAAGTGGAGCAATTAAAATCAGGGATGGGCAAAGGTCAGAATTGGAGAAATACCAAGATCGTGGAAGATTTTAGGAGTAAATTAAGTTTATATAGAGGTAAGAAGGAGTGCGGAACGAGGGCCCTAGAGGGATTTGAAAACTAGGGTGATAATTTTAAAACTGAAACTATGGCCTGCAATCTCTGCTCCCACCACTCCTCCTTTAAGATGCTCTTTAATAAGGAGTCCATATGACTGGCACCCCTTCCACCACCTTAAATATTCACTCCCTCATCCGCCAATGCACAATGACAGCTGCGTGTACTACCTACAAGATGCATTGCAGCAACTCGCCAACGCTCCTTCGTCGGTCTACCATCTCGGAGAACAAGGGCAGCAGGTGCATGGGAATTACACAACCTTCATGCTCTTCCCCTCCATGACTCTCACTGTTCTGACTCGGAACAACATTACTGCTCCTTCACACGTTGGGTCAAAATCCTGAAACTTCCTCCCTAACAGCACTGCAGGTGTAACTTTATTATATGAACTACAGTGGTTTAAAAAAGGCCTTTCACTGCCAACTTCTCGAGGACAATTAGGGATTGGCAGCAAATGTTGGTCTTGCCAATGACATGCGTCCCAAGAATGAATATTTAAAAGAAAGCTATTTCTTTTATCACGCAATTCATCCCTGTTATATTTCCTTATGTGATTTGCTGTCAAATTGTTGCTGGATAAAGCTCCTGTGAAGTGCCTTTGGATGATTTGCCATGTTAAATATTCTATGTAAATGTAAGTTGTGAAATTTTGTAGCTTGTTTAGCTCAACTTTAAATCTCTTGTCGTGCCCTACACCAGCTGATCACTGCCCACAGTACAGTATCATCCGTGTCTGGAGAACAATTCATGGGTTGGGAGTACAAGCTAATTCAAATGTTTCACAGCTGCATTTGGCAGTATAAGTAGCATAGGAGTGGCGCATGAACATGTGGGCTCTGCGTGTATGTTCATGCGTGTACTGGGGGTGGTGTTAGTGCACATGTGTGTTTGGGCGTTGCAATTTCAGAGGACTATGTTCAATGTGTTTTTGTTCAACAGATTCTGACATCTTCTCATACAAAACGAGAAAAGAACTTCGGAGTCAGAAAGCTCAGAGTGAGACTTTCACACCTGAGGACTTGTCCAGATTGCCAGAGTTAAACCCCCCGACATTGATGCCCAATGGGAATGTTGGAACACCACTGAAAGTTTTCCTAGAACTGATCCAAGCATGCCGCCTACCTCCCCGTATCATCACCAAGCTCGGCCTGATATTTCCCAAGACCAGCTCTAGCAGACGTTATGGTAATGTTCCATTCCAATATCAAGACTCAGCCCCATTATACAGTGGGAAAACAGTTTACACAGCTGCATGGGGAGGGAAAACTGATGCTGTGCTGCAGCCAAAAAAGGAGCGACAATGGACAAGACGCAGGAAGTTGTTAAAGAGAAGAGACGAGGAGGAAGGAGAGACGTCTCATTCTGATGATGTAAGCAGCATTTCTTTGTCTTGTGGGGAAAAGTTCCACGGTGAATGATACATGTGGATACAGATAAATATTCTCAGATGTAGCCCCGTTGCCAGTCCCAGCCTTCCTCCGACTGATGGAACCTTTTCATTTGATGGTGAGCTGGTGTTTCAAGGATTGGAACAGTCTCATCACTTGAGCCTGGATTGAGACGGAACCCAGATGGATGAAGGTATCTCCTGCGACCCGGCCTGCCCTCTGTGGGTGGCGCCCGGCCTGCCCTCTGTGGGTGGCGCCCGGCCTGCCCTCTGTGGGTGGCGCCCGGCCTGCCCTCTGTGGGTGGCGCCCGGCCTGCCCTCTGTGGGTGGCGCCCGGCCTGCCCTCTGTGGGTGGCGCCCGGCCTGCCCTCTGTGGGTGGCGCCCGGCCTGCCCTCTGTGGGTGGCGCCCGGCCTGCCCTCTGTGGGTGGCGCCCGGCCTGCCCTCTGTGGGTGGCGCCCGGCCTGCCCTCTGTGGGTGGCGCCCGGCCTGCCCTCTGTGGGTGGCGCCCGGCCTGCCCTCTGTGGGTGGCGCCCGGCCTGCCCTCTGTGGGTGGCGCCCGGCCTGCCCTCTGTGGGTGGCGCCCGGCCTGCCCTCTGTGGGTGGCGCCCGGCCTGCCCTCTGTGGGTGGCGCCCGGCCTGCCCTCTGTGGGTGGCGCCCGGCCTGCCCTCTGTGGGTGGCGCCCGGCCTGCCCTCTGTGGGTGGCGCCCGGCCTGCCCTCTGTGGGTGATTTTGTTGCTCTTGTACACTGTATAAATGCAAGCAGTTGTTATATGGCCTATCACTGAGCTTTCTGTTCTGCCCAGGACAATGATACATGTGAAGAGTGGGAGAGACATGAGGCGCTGTATGAGGATGTTACAACTCAGGAGCGGACAAAGGAACGACTATATGAGGAAGAAATTGAGCTGAAATGGGAGAAGGGTGGGTCCGGCCTCGTGTTTTACACAGATGCCCAGTATTGGCAGGAGGAGAAAGGAGGTAGGTTGGGGCACAGGGATTGTTGGGGTGGGAAAGGGCATGGGTTAATAGTGCCAAGAATTGGCAGTGTAGTGATCAAGTAATCACTGGTTTCAGTGGTTGACTTCTGTTGCTTTCTTTCAGATTTTGACGAGGAGACGGCAGATGACTGGGATGTCGATATGAGTGTCTATTATGACAAAGGTTAGTTTGGATGAAGGGGTTGTTTTTTTAACTTTTTGTCTGTTTTGTGTGGCATTAGAATTTGCCGTTTTATGCTCCTGACTCCTCCTCATAACTCTCCACAAATGGAACGGAGAAATACTCTGGTATGATTATTAGTAAAACAGTCTGAGACGAATTGTGTTCATGAATAATAACGGAGTATAAATCTACACATCCAGTAAAATGGTTATGTTTTAAGTGGTTTTGCTTTTATTCACAGTAGGATAACCAGGTTGCCACACTGTTAACCAGTTGTCAGAGTTTATTGCAAAGGTGTTGCTTGCTCACTTTTCTAGGTGAAAGAGGGGGGAATCTCCCAAGTGACTCTAGTGATGTCACCACGTATCACGTGACAGAAAGATATTCCTCCGCTTTTACTCCTGTAGTGCGACGACAAATATTGACAAACATTAACTTAAACTTTTACTCATGATGAACCGTGATGATTTAACCAAGTAGTATTATTATACAATTATTTTTATAACGTGTGTGCGATATAGCACAAGGGTCTCTTAGATGGACGTTGGTTCCGCTTAGATAGAATCCATCGTTCAGGAGTCTTTGTTCTGAAACTCTTGGTAGCCTGTTCTGTGCTGGGCTCAGACACATCATCTAAAGAAGTTGGTTCTCCTTCGTCTTCAACAGCTGCAATTGGTTTGACTATTATAGAATCTGCCCTCGACTCAGTTGTCATCGTAAGTCCAGGGATTTCCTAACCTTGAATGTCTGACGTTTGATTTCAGCTGCCAACTCCACAAATTCTCATTTTGACATGAGGATTTGATCGGTGTCTCATCCAAATTCCCTCGTCATCAGTTTGCCCCGTATAAGAAATAGTCTTTGCGAGTATTGTGGCAGGTACCCACTTCTCACCTAAGGAGCAGTTTCTAGTCCAAACTATTTTGTTTTGATGTCTGTTTGCAGCGAGTAAAGTGATTTGATACTGTAGCTCCACTACGGTAGAAGTGTCGGATGGTAAGAGCAAATCAAACTTTGTTCTCAGCTTCTGTTTTAGAAAGAATATTGCCGGTGAATTTTGGGTTGTCGCATGGGCAGTGTTTCGATTGGAAATGTGGAACTTGTTCATTCTCTTAGACAACGGCCCTTCGTCCTTGTAGGCTTTGGTGGCATTCTTCAATGACTACCGACCTCTCCGCCAATCCATTTGTGGAAGGATGGCAAGGCGCAGTTGTTTTATCTTGTATCCATTGTTCTGAAAGTAGTCCACAAATTATGTTGATGTGAATTGAGTTCCATTATAGATGACTAGTTGTTCCAGTTTGCAAACCGTGCAAATACCTTGTCTAGACGCTCGATTGTCATTTCCGTATCATGATTTCGGGCCATTTGGAATGTGCATATGCTGGGAAAAGAAACATGTATCCTTTGATTAGACCCAAATCGATATGTACTCTGTGTCATAGTTGCTTTAGCCAACCCCAAGGGTGTAGTGGTTGCAGAGGGAGAGTATTTTGTGTCCCAGCATAAGACTGACATTGGCCTACTCTTTCTTCAATCTGTTCATCTCGTCATGGCCACCAAAAATAATTCCTTGCAAATTCTTTCATATGTACAACTCCTGAATGTCCTTTATGGAGTTGTCCCAGTATGTGACTCTGCAAGCATGGAGGAATTATGACTCAAATCCCCCATATAAGTATTCCATTTTGTATCATTAATTGAAGTTCTCCTGTTCGGTACGGCTTGAATTCCAGATTCTCTCTTTGTTTATCTAGTGATATGCCTTTCAAGATCATGTCCACGACCTTCCCCATCACCAGATCTGACCTTGAGTCTTTGCACTTGAGTTGCAGTAACAGGTATACTATCCATCTTGGAAAAGTACTCGTAGTTCTCCTGTGATTTGGCTTTGTCTCGCATTGAAAAGGTTGTCCAAATAACATGGAACACTGTTGACACCATTAAGGATTTGGTCCATGGACTTTTGGGATAGGGCAGATGCAGACGTTATTCTGAACGGTAGGAGCTTGTACTGGAATAGTTTGAAAATGTTGCAGGTCCTCTATTAATGGCAAGGGATACTGGCCGGCACACAACACTGACTTAATCGTCATTTTTTTCCAATTAAGGGGCAATTTAGAAGGCCAATCCACCTACCCTGCGCATCTTTGGGTTGTAGGGGTGAAACCCACGCAAACACGGGGAGAATGTGCAAACTCCACACGGACAGTGACCCAGAGCCGGGATCGAACCTGGGACCGTGGCGCTGTGAGGCAGCAATGCTAACCACTGCACCGCCGTGCTGCCCAGTTAATCATTTTAAAGTCACCACAGATTCTTACTGAGCCATTTGGCTTTATAACTGGGACAATTGGGGTTGCCCAATCGCTCGTCATCACACTCTCACTCCTTCTTTGATCGATTCGCCAAATTCCACTGTAACTTTCAGTTTGATAGCATATGGCACAGTTCTTGCCTTTAAGCAATTAGAGGTGCTATCAGGTTTTATCTTAAGTCGCACTTCGACTCCGGTCATTTCCCCCAAAACTGTTTTCAAATATTATTTTGTACTTTTCAAAGTTTCTGTAATGTGTTCTTTCCGTCAACCAATCAGCTTGACAATTTGTGGAAAGTGTAGGAAAATTTCCTTTTACCACATGTAATGGCAGTTTTTCAGATTGACCATTTACTTCAACTTGCTCCAAGATATAACCCTTCACTGGGTCCACCTCTTCTGTGTAAATTCTCAAGATTATATCAGATGGTTTTAATGGTACATACTTGAGTTTTTGCTGCAAAGGTGTGCAGCTGCAAAAGATACCCCAGCTGTGATAGGTAACTTGTTTCTTTCACCGTTTACCCTTTTATTTCTTTACTTGCTCGTTTTCTAGGTTTTGATTATTTTAATTGACTAGTATTACCATCGACAAGCTGGCTGAAATATTTTTTTAAATTCCCGCCTCTGACTCTCCAAGCACTCCCAGGTTGCGGTCAAATACTAAACAAAAAATAAGGAACGGTCCAGAGTGCTTTCTTTTAATTAAAAAATTAATATACACCCTTAGCAAAGGCTAAAAATCCATATCCAACAGCCAGGGTTTAAAAAAAAAAAAATTTTGTTTTTACAATTAAGAGGCAATTTAGCGGGGCCAATCCAGCGGCAGGTTTAGTGCTTGTACCATTTGTTTTTTGTAAAAATGTATTGTGAACTGTTTTAATAATCAGAGTATCTTCTCCCCCCCCCCCCCCCCCCCCCCCGTACATTGGTACTGAGGGGAGGGTACCCTGTTTCTCCAAAACAAAATTAGTGTTTGTACCGTTTGGCCTTGTATACATTTTTACTGTTTTAACAAAAAGATATGGCCAATCCACCACATCTTTGGGTTGTGGGGGCGAAACCCATGCAAACATGGGGAGAATGTGCAAACTCCACACGGACAATGACCCAGAATTGAACCTGGAACCTTGGCGCCGTGAGGCGGTAATGCTAACCACTGCGCCACCGTACTGCCCTCAACAACCAGGGTTAACGCACTTCAATTGGTGTGAGTGGTCTCCAGAAAATTGATCCTTGACTCGAGGTCCAAATCTGATTTGTTTCTTCTAACAATGTTACTGGAAAAACATCCTTGTTGCCAGCTTTGTCTTTATGCTGTTTTGCTTTTATTTCCCAGCAGAGACAAAAGATAACCAGGCTGCCACACTGAAGGTTACTGAACCAGTTGTCAGAGTTTATTGGAGTTTTTGCTTGCTCACAATCCTAGGGAGAGGGAAATCTCCCAACTGCTTCTGGTGATGTCACCACGTATCATGTGACATACTATACAGAAGGACATTGGTTACAACACTTTTTAGAGTACAATAATTTATTTTCCAATTAAGGGGCAATTTAGCGTGGTCAATTCACCTACCCTGCACATCTTTGGGTTGTGGGGGTGAGACCCACACAAACGTGGGGTGAATATGCAAACTCCATATGGACAGTGATCTGGGGCTGGGATCAAACCCGGATCCTCAGCACCGTGAGGTAGCAATGCTAACCACTGTGCCGCCCAATGGTTACAATACATAAGTGGTAATAGAAATGTAATTTTTGGGTCATGAGGAATCGGCAGTAAATTAATGAGACCACACTACAGGACACCGAAATAGCATGGAGGAGGGGAGTGTGCATAGAGCATGGGCTGTAGAGTCTATGTTTCTTTTATTTCACCATGTGATGCAGGTGCTGTGTATCCTGCAATGTGTAACAGCGTGAATTCCTGCTTCCTTAGGGCAGAGATGATTACAAGATTGTTGCAGAAACTCAGGACAATGTGCAGATTGCTTGATCTGCCTGTGCAGTGACCTTTACCCACAGTAAATTTCTGCTAAATCAAAGACTAGTGTGAAATTACTTTTTGAATTTTGCACAGATGGAGGAGATAAAGATTCCCGGGATTATGTGCAGATGAGATTGGAACAACGGCAGAGAGAGGGTGTTGAGAATGTCTCTGTGCAATCCCCATGTATCGGAGGCTTTGAAAGACATACTAAGGTAAACATGTTTTCTTTTTTATTGATTACTCAGTATAGTACTAAATGATGTTTTTTGTTTAAATGTATGTATTTAAATAGTTGGCTTTATTCCAAACCTCCCTACAAACTTAAATCATTGGCTGGTCCTTGGTACTCTTGACATGAAACATGGAATAAACAAATATTAAAAATGCAATCCATGTAACTTCAAATTCTTTGGACTTTAAATTGTTTTTTAGAGTACCCAGTTTTTTGCTAATTAAGGGGCAATTTAGCGTGGCCAATTCACCTACCCTGCATATCTTTTTAAGTTGTGGGGGTGAGACCCAGCAGATATGGGGAGAATGTGCAAACTCCACACGGGCACGTCCATTATTGTGGGAGTGAGCCTGTGGTTGTTGCAGATGGGGGCATTGGACATTTCGGTTAGGCCGAGGTTTTGCCTCATTTGGTACCACGTCCGGTGTGTGGCTACAACCACTGGGAATTTGGTCTGGGCTTGCTTAAACAGCAGTCCCCCCAGCTTTGTCCCTCTCCTCTGCGGATTCACAAGGAAGATCTTGCTCTTGCTCAGGTTAGGTTTGTAACCTGAGGCGGCACGGTGGCACAGTGGTTAGTATTGCTGCCTACGGCGCTGAGGACCCGGGTTCGAATCCCGGCCCTGGGTCACTGTCCGTGAGGAGTTTGCACATTCTCCCCGTGTCTGCTTGGGTTTCACCCCCACAACCCAAAGATGTGCAGGGTAGGTGGATTGGCTACGCTAAATTGCCCCTTAATTGAAAAAAAATAATTGGGTACGCTAAATTTATTTTTTAAAAAAGGTTTGTAACCTGAGAAGGCTCCGAGCTCCTTTAAGAGTTTCGTTATGCTCTCCATGCTGGTCTGAGGGTTCATGATATAGAGGAGGAGTTCATCCGCGTAGAGCAAGACTATGCTCTCTGACCTCCCTTTTAGATACCTCTCCAATCCTTCGCTGCTCTGAAGGTGATCGCCAGTGGCTCAATTGCCAGGGTGAACAGCGGCGGGGACAGCGGACATTCCTGCCTTGTCCCTCAGTGAAGCCGAAAGTATCTAGAGCTGGTGCTGTTTGTCTGTAAGCTCGCCAGACAGAGAAGACACCGGGGCCAGGTACAGCAGTTTCACCTAGGAGGTGAACCCTAGCCCAAATCCAAACCGTTCCAGTACCTCTGAGATACTTGCATTCAACTTCTTCGAAGACCTTTTCTGCAACCAGGGAGATGATCACTTTTGGTGTTCTGTCTCCGGATGAGGTCACTACCGTATTCGATGTTAGCTGCTTGCCCTTGACAAACCCTGTCTGGTCCTCCATGACTACCTCCAGTTCTCCAGTCACCTCACCAAAAGCCTTAAACCAGGATCTTTGCGTCTACATTAAGTAGTAGGACTAGCACTCGGTTGGGTCTTTATCCTTTTTGGGTATCGGCGATATTGAGACTTGTGCCAGTGTTGGCGGCAGGGTACAGCTTACTAGTGAGTCTGTGAACATCTCTTGCAAATGGGGGGCCAGTGCTGGCGTGAACTTTTTGTAGAAGTCCATCGGGAATCCATCTGGTCCCGGTGCCTTCTATGCCTACATGGAGCTGATACTCTCCATGACGTCCCCAGTTCTAATGGTGCTTCCAGGCCCTGTCTCTTATCTTCTCCCCATCTCTTATCTTCCCCCCATGACCGGCATGTCCAGTCCGTTGAGGAACTGCTTCATCTTCGAGTCCCCGCCGGGGCTTGGAGGTGTACAACACTTCGTAGAAAGTTGTGAAGGCTTCATTGATCTTTTCTGTCAAAGTGACTAGCCTGCTGCTTTTGTCTTTAACCTGAGCTATTTCCCTCATGGCTGCCTGCTTTCTCAGCTAGTGATCCAGCAGGCGGCTGGCTTTGTCTCCATGTTCATAAAAGGTCCTCTGTGTCTAGCGGAGCTGGTGCACTGCTTTTCCCGTGGCGAGCAGGTCGAAGTCCATTTACAATTTTTCCCCTCCGCCAGCAATTCCACGGTTAGGACCATGGAGTATCGCCAATCCATCTTCAGTATGGAGTCAACCAGCTGTGGCCTGGCTGCCCTCCCCTCCCTGTCTTTGCGTGCCTTGAATGCAATCATCCGCCCCCCCCCCCATCCACCGCCTTCAGCGCCTCCCAGAATGTGGAGGGTGAGACCTCCCTATTTTGGCTGTTGATTGCATTCCTGTCTGTGGTCTGTGACACCCGATTGCAAAATGCCTTGTCGGCGAGGAGCGCCTTGTCTAGACTCCATGGAGGGTCATAGAGCCCGGGCCATCCCCAACCATGCATCCACCTAGTGTGGAGTGTAGTTGCTGATTACTCAGCATTCAGCTCCCATTACCCCTGGAAGCACTGATTTGCCCACTATAAAGAAGTTGATCCTTGAGTAGACCCTGTGGACCTGGAAAGGAAGGATAACTCTTTCTCCCTTGGGTACGTAAACCTCCAACGTTCTATCTGCTACTTGAAGATGTTCAGCTCCCTTGCCATATTTTTGTTAGTTTCCCCGATTAGGGGCTGGATCTGTCTGCCCATAGGTCCTGCACACAGTTAAAGTGCCCTCACCCCCCCCCCCCCGTCTGTGTCTATGTTCCAGGATTTCTGAGTTGGTTTTCTTTATGAAATCCGTGTCATCCCAGTTGGGGGCGTACACATTTACTAGGACCACAGGTGCTCCTTCCAGGATACTTCTAACCATGACCTACCGTCCCCCTGGATCTGTAACTGTCTTTGTCACCGTGAAGGCTGTCCTCTTGTTAAGTACTAGGCAACACCCCTAGACCTAGACCCATAACACTATTTGTACATCTGGCCCACCCATCTCTTCCTTACCCGCAGTGAGTCTTTCTCCTTCAGGTGACTCTCCTGGAGGAAGTTAACATCGACCCTCAACCTTTTCAGATGGGTGAAGACTGGAACTGACCATTAAGACCCCTGATTCCCAGGTGACTATCTGGATAGGGGGTTTCTGTCCTCTCCCTCCTGTGGGATGCACCCCTGCTGTCCACGGTTTCCCTTTGGGGGCCATCCAAGATAGCCACATTCAGCGTATTTTCTATGTGGCAACATCCCTGCACTCCGGGTTTCCTTTTGTCCAGGGACACCCAAGTTGTCCGTCTTTGCCATTCACTCCATGTAGCTGGGCCCCTGCACTCTGGGGTTTCCCTTTGCTTCGGGGTCCACCAAGATAGCCGTTCTTGTTGCCGCTATTTTCGCTACCACCATGTGCGACCTGTCGTAGCCAATTTTCTGACTCCCCCGTTCCCCTTCTTGGATCACAACTGTTTACAATCTATATAAATGATCTGCAAGCAAGAATAGAGTGTAACAGAGCAAAATTTACGGTTGATACTAAAATAGGTGGGGAAGCAGGCAGTGAAGAGGGGATAAAGATTTTACAGACGGATATAGATAGGCTAGGAAATTGGGCAAAACTTTGGCAGATGGACTTTAATGTGGATAAGTTTGAGGTTATCCATTTTGGCTGAAAAAAATAGGCAAATTATTATCTAAATGGAAAGCATGCACATTCTCCTCGGGTCTGTGTGGGTTTCACCCCCACAACCCAAGATGTGCAGGGTAGGTGGATTGGCCATGTTAAAATTGTCCCTTAATTGGAAAAAAAAGAATTGGCACTCTAAAATTGGTTTTAAAAATTTGGATAGTGGATTCAAAATGCACCTGGGCAGAGGGATCTGGGCGTCTTTGTTTATGAATTGCAGAATATCTGTACAAAAGTACAACATGTAATGAGAAAGGCAAATGGAATGTTAGTGTATATTGTAAAAGACTGAGGTATGAAAGTAGAAAAGCGCTGTTGCAATTGTCAAGGGTGTTAGTGAAATCACATCTGGAGTATTGTGCCCAATTTTGGTCTCCTTATTTGAGGAAGGATGGGGTAGCATTGGAAACAGTTCACCAGATTGATTCTGGGAATGAAGGGATTAACGTACGAGGAGAAATTAAACAATTTGGGCTTGTACTTGCTGGAGTTTAGAAGGATGAGGGAGGATCTGATCGAGGTATATAAAATACTAAAAGGGATTGATAAAGTAAATGTAGACCAAATGTTCCCCCTTGGAGCAATCTAGAACAAGAGGTCACAGATATAGGTTGATAGACGGTAGATTTAAAACTGCGATGAGGTGCACTACTTCTCGCAGAGGGGCGGTGAATTTGTGGAACTCACTGCTCCATAGTGCGGTGGAATCTGAGTCATTAAATGGTTTCAAGTTCTCTAGTTTGGTGGGGAGAGTGAAAGCCGATCTCGCAAGGTGAGATGGTCTCCCTCTGTCACTGGCGGGTCGGGTACAGGCGGTTACAATGAATGTGTTGCCGCGATTTCAGTTTATTTTTCAATGCCTACTGATTTTCCTGCCAAAGGTTTTTTTCAGAGAGATTGAGGGAAGGATTACCTCGTTCATATGGGGAGGGGGAGGGAAGTTGGCCAGAGTGAGAAAGGTGCTGCTACAGAGGGGAAGGCAGGCAGGGGGTTTGTGTCTCCCGAACCTGATGTACTACTACTGGGTGGCAAATGTGGAGAAGGTGCGGAGCTGGGTCAGAGGGATTGATTCCCAGTGGGTCAGAATGGAGGAGAGTTTGTGCAGGGGGTCATGACTGAAAGCACTAGCAACAGTGCTGCTCCCGATAGCTCTGGGGAAATACTCAGGGAGTCCGGTAATAATAGCTTCATTGAGAATTTGGAGGCAGTTTCGCCAACACTTCGGGTTGGGGGCAGGGTCAAGGGAAATGCTGATTCAGGGGAACCACAGATTTGAGCCAGGGAAGTGGGATGGAAGTTTTCGGAAATGGGAGGAGAAGGGGATTAAGACGATAAAAGATTTGTTTCTTATGGGTCGGTTTGCAGGATTGAATTTGCTGGAAGCGAAGTATGGGTTGGAGCAGGGAGAAATGTTTAGATACATGCAGGTTCGAGATTTTGCCAGAATGGAGATACAGAGCTTCCCAGAGGAACCGGCCTCCACATTGCTGGAGGAGGTGCTCACGACAAGGGGACTGGAGAAGGGGGGTAGTGTCAGCGGTTTACGGAGCTATTTTGGAAAAGGATAAGGCACCACTGGAAGGGATCAAAGCAAAGTGGGAGGAAGGATTGGGAGAGTTTATCGAGGAGGGGTTCTGTTGCAGAGAGTAAATGCCTCCATCTCGTGTGTGAGGTTGGGGCTGATACAGCTGAAGGTGGTATGCAGAGCACACCTCGCGAGGGCAAAGGTGAGCCGATTCTTTGAAGGAGTAGAAGATGTGTGTGAGCGTTGCAGGGGGGGGGGGGGGGGGCGCGCTAATCACGTTCATATATTTTGGTCCTGTCCAAAGCTTGGGGAGTACTGGAAGGAGGTTTTTAGTGTAATTTCCAAGATGGTGCATGTGAAGCTGGACCCGGGTCCCCGGGAGGCCATATTCGGGGTGTTGGACCAGCCAGGGTTGGAAACGGGGGCGGAGGCAGATATCGTAGCCTTCGCATCGTTGATCACCCGAAATGCGGATCCTGTTGGGATGGAGAGCAGCCTCTCCACCCTGTGCCCTGGCGTGGCGGGGGGACCTGTTGGAATTCTTGATTCTTGAGAAGGTTAAGTTTGAACTGAGGGGAAGGATGGAGGGGTTCTACAATTCATGGGCATTATTCATTATGCACTTTCAAGAACTGGATAACACCGAACATTAGTTGGGAGGGTTGAGGGGAGGGGGGTGGTGTGTGTTAATGGCGACTATGGGTGATCCCTGATTCCTTTTTGTCATTTGTTTAGGTAAACATACGAGCTGATGTTTGGGGTTTGGTGGGAGGATGGAATCGTTGTTATTGATATGGGGATTGACATATTAGTTACTGATTATTGTTTATTGTTGGTGGGTGTATATTTGGGAGAAAATGTGAAAAAGGAGAATAAAAATAATAAATTTTAAAAATGAAATGGTTTCAAGTGGCTTTGAAATGAAAATCGCTTATTGTCACAAGTAGGCTTCAAATGAGGTTATGTGAAAAGCCCCTAGTTGCCACATTCCGGGGCCTGTTCGGGGAGGCTGGTACGGGAATTGAACCCGCGCTGCTGGTGAGACCAGGAAGAGATCAGCCATGATCTGATTGAATGGCGGAGCAGGCTTGAAGGGCTGAATTACCTACTTCTGCTCCTAATTGTTATGTCTATCCTGTCCTCTTTCTGCCAGGCACCCCTTCTGCCAGGAGCTGTGCCGTAACCCCAACCCCCTTCGCCCATACTCCCCTGCACTGGCTTGCCCACAAGTGTGGTGCCCCCCTCCAGGGAGCAATCCGTCTTCCTCTCCCCCCCCCCCCCCCACCTATTTCTGCCCCTCTCAGCTCTCACCACCTTCCTGTTGCTCAAAAGGTTGAAAGCAACAGTTTAGTCCAGCGCAAATGTCTCTTTCTTTAAAATGAGTTTGCCGTCACTGTTCATAGAATCATAGAATTTACAGTGCAGAAGGAGGCCCTTTGGCCCATCGAGTCTGCACCTGCTCTTGGAAAGAACACCCTACCCAAGGTCCACACCTCCACCCTATCCCCACAATCCAGCAACCCCACCCAACACTAAGGGAAATTTTGGATACTGAGGGCAATTTAGTATGGCCTATCCACCTAACCTGCACATCTTTGGACTGTGGGAGGAAACCGGAGCACCCGGAGGAAACCCACGTACACATGGGGAGAATGTGCAGATTGCACACAGACAGTGACCCAAGCACTTTTGGCGCTGTTGCTACTGCCTTCCCCTGATCTTGGTATTGGTACAGCTTCACTAGTAAGGCCTTGCTGCTCACCCTCTATAGGTTTTGGCCGATTGATCTGTGGGCTCTGATTTGGACAAGCGCTCCCTTCAGACCAGGTTACCCAGCATCTGGGCTACATGCTCCGTGGGGTTCCTGCCCTCGATGCCCTCCGGCAGGCCCACGCTACAGAGGTACTGGCGGCGCGAGCAATTATTCTGGTCCTCCACCGTCCCCTTCAGTGCCCCTTGCTTCGCCATCGACCTTGCCACTTCTGTTTCCACGGAGGCGATTAGGTCACTTTGGTTGGTCCCTGCTTTTTCCAGGTCCCCGATTGTTGCCTGCTGTGCCGCCAATCGTCTGTCTTCTCCAATGCCACCTTGAAGGGACCAGGGTGTTCACAACCGCTGCCTTCACTGTTGCCACCATTTCCAACTTGATGGCATCTCTGCCTTTCTGAAGCTCCTGAGTCATTTAAAAACAAATGTTTTTCCAATTAAAGGGCAATTTTTTTAAATTTAGAGTATTCAATTTGTTTTTTCCAATTAAGGAGCGATTTAGCATGGTCAATCCAACTAACCATAACTGTGGGTTGTGGAGGGTGAAACCCACGCAGACACGGGGAAAATGTGCAAACTCCACATGGACAGTGACCCGGGACTGGGATCGAACTGGGTCCTCAGTGCCATAGGCAGCAGTGGTATCCACTGCACCACCGCCCTAAAAGGCAAATTAATGTGGTCACCTACCCTGCGCACCTTTTGGGATGTGGGGGTGAGACCCACAAAAACACCAGGAGAATGTCCTCGGCACCGTGAGGCAGCAGTGCTAACCACTGCCCACCGTACCATCCAGCTCCTGAGTCATGAGGTCCGTCCACTCGCGTATCTGTGGATAGTTCAGCATGGGTCACTGAACTGGGCAACGTCCCCTGGGTTTGGCCGGCTCCGACTTGATCCTCATGTTTGCAGTTACCGTTCCTCCTCTCCAGGCATTTGCAGACCCTGCCATACTTTCGGGATTTGGAGTTATTGCCGGGCATTTCTCAATAGTTGCGCTGTCTTATGAGGTGGGGGGTGGGTGGAGAGGGAGAGATTCAACAGGTTTGATGGGCTATTTTCGTACAAAACATCGTTTTTCTGAGTTCCCTGGGAACAGCCACCTTCTCGCTATCGCTCAGCACATCCCTCTCACCAGAATTCCCCCTTTTTGAATAATGTTGATCAATGTGTGTTCTCCTTACCCAGGGAGTCGGCAGAAAGGTGATGGAAAAGCAGGGGTGGAGGGACGGACAAGGTCTCGGCTCCAACAGTTCTGGGCTGGCTGATGCTCTGGATCACGATGGGCAGAACCCGAAGTGTAAACGAGGATTTGGGTATGTGATACAAGTGGCTCTTTGTCAGTGTGGTAGGGGTGGAATCCCAGAATAATCTGCTGAGAGAAAGCATCTGCTGGTGACTGGGTTACAAAGAGTCCTCCACAAGTGAGTGTCTTTGCTGCATGAGTCTCAGTTGTGTACAGGAAACTCATGTTTCTCATTGAGTGAAATTCTGCTGAGTCTTCTTGTTTTCATACCACATTTATTCAATGAAATACCATGCAGCGTGTCTCTCCACCCCTCCAAGAGAGGGGGGGGGGGGGGGGGGGGGGGAGGCTGATGAAAGGATGAACTTGCATACATTATTTCATTAAATGGTTACAATCTCAGCACAACATGATAGTTTTGAGACTGGATTTTGTGCTCAAGCCTCTGAAGTTAGAAATTGAATAATCTCGTCCTTCTGACTCAGACTACTCCTGAGCCAAGCCGACACCCAATATGCCAGGACACAGCTTCAGTTCATCACCCTGATGCTACCATGGCGATCATCTGAATCTTTCTTTCATCAGCAGGAACAGAAGAGCTATGGATGGTTATGATTTATTTGAAATGCCCTCACTGATATCCATTTGTTGTTGTGACATTCTGACTCTGCAGGTATCACGGAGAAAGAATCCAGAACTTCCAACCAGTGAAGAAAGTACGTCGACAAACCAAGCATATGATTTCAACTGTCTATGATCAGCCTGAGGAGATGGACCAGGGTGACATGCTGCTTCGGAGACAGCCAGTGATCAGCATGAAATACAGAGGGGATATGAGGTTTGTTAAAGGGTCAGAATTCCGCAACCGCACCCAGTTACCCTGGTAATAACATTCTGTGGCTGCTGGTACATCCTGGGCAGAAGCTGCTATTTCTGTGAAATATATTGTTAGGTTCTTGGTACTTGCTGGTCTTTGACACTTACAGTGCAGCAAAGGGTTGACAGAAATAGTGGTTAAGATCACCCCAATGCCAATGCAACATTGACTATAGATCAGAGTACAATCTGGGACTATGGTCTGTATTTATTGTATGAAGCAACTGAGGGATTCAATTAAGTTCTGGCAAAATTAACAGAACAAAAACAATAACAACTGTTTGTATTTATATAGTGCCTTTAACATACCTCAACAGCGCCTTTTAGGAACACCCTCAAAAATATAGTCTTCAGGGATGTGCATGATGACAAGCCTCAGACAGGAAATGTGCAAGAGACTACAATTGAAAGAACCAAGTATTTGGGGTCAGATGGATTTGTAGGAGAAGGTTTAGAGATGGGAAAGGAGTGAGGCCATGAAGAGATTCGAAGAGAAGGTTGAGACTCCCCACCCAAGGCAACTAGTCCATCCAAAATAAGTGCCTGTTTTCATCAGGTTTCCCCTGGCAAGGGCGGCATGTGGCGCAGTGGATAGCACTGGGACTGGGGGCGCTGAGGACCTGGGTTCAAATCCAGTCCCTGGGTCACTGTCCGTGTGGAGTTTTCACATTCTCCCCATGTCTGCGTGGGTTTCACCCCCACAACCCAAAGATGTGCTGGTTAGGTGGATTGGCCATGCTAAATTGCCCCTTAATTGGAAATAATAATTGGGTACTCTAAATTTATATAAAAAATAAGAAAAAAAAGTTCCCCCTGGCCCCTATAGGTCAAAAGATAGTTTTGGATGGGAAATGCCATTCAGCCCATTTAAATTCATCCATCAAACAAAATCATAGTTATTTCCTCATCTCTACGTGTGTTGATTCCATGTGTTGTTGATTGAATTTTCTGATAGTAGTTTTCATTTTCCTGTCATGGAAATGAACCGGTGTCCCTAGCCAACTTCTAGAATTTAATGAAATAATAGTTTAGGTTAACATTTTCAATACTTTAACAACCTGGGGGTAACGATAACTGGGGCTGGTTCAGCACAGGGCTAAATCGCTGACTTGGGAAGCAGACTAAGGCAGACCAGCAGCGCGGGTTCAATTCCCTTACATACCAGCCTCCCCGAACAGGCGCCGGAATGTGGCGACTCGGGCTTTTCACAGTAACTTCAGTTGAAGACGACTTGTGACAATAAGCGATTTTCATTCATGTTCCACCTTGCGTACCTATATGCAGTTATTTTGCACGTGCCTCATTACCAGACTGAATAGCCCAAATCTCTCCAGTTTTAGGCAGCACGGTGGCACAGTGGGTTAGCCCTGCTGCCTCACGGCACCGAGGTCCCAGGTTCGATCCCAGCCCTGGGTCACTGTCCGTGTGGAGTTTGCACATTCTCCCCGTGTTTGCGTGAGTTTCGCTCCCACAGCCCAAAGATGCGCAGGCTAGGTAGATTGGCCACGCTAAATTGCCCCTTAATTGGATACTCTAAATTTATTTTTACGTGAGGGAGGGGTATAGAACTGTTTATTTAATGTATATTCTCTTTTTGTATAATGATCACAGCCACCTAGTTTTGTTAAATATTTTCCTTTTATTTTTCTGTTATTGGTTATGTAAAAATTCTGTTTGAAAAAAGCTTTAATAAAAACAAATTTAAAAAAAAATTATTTTTACAAAAGTCTCTCCAGTTTTTCCAACTAAAACTGTCACACTGGAGATCAGTGTCTTCTGACATTGGCTCCAGTGTTCTAGAACATAGAACATACAGTGCAGAAGGAGGCCATTCGGCCCATCGAGTCTGCACTTACCCACTTAAGCCCTCACTTCCACCCTATCCCCGTAACCCAAGAACCCCTTCTAACCTTTTTGGACATAAGGCCAATTTTAGCCTGGCCAATCCACCTAACCTGCTCGTCTTTGGACTGTGGGAGGAAACCGGAGCACCCGGAGGAAACCCACGCAGACACGGGGAGAACGTGCAGACTCTGCACAGACAGTGACCCAAGCCAGGAATCGACCCTGGCGCTGTGAAGCCACAGTACTAACCACTGTGCTACCGTGCTGCCCTAATGCCCTGCTGTTCTAATGTCTCTCTTGTGTTTTTACAATCACTGAAACCAAACAAGGAGAGTTCTGACCAGAGTCTGTAGTTTGATCACCTTGTACCTGTGGCCTATGTTGTTCCAACATCCCACAGGCACTGTTTGTTGTTGCTTTGCATTGTTGGCCATGTGGACTTTACAAAGCTACTCAGCTTCACCGTGAGCTGATGCACTGCACTGCTGTTTATGGATTTTGAGTGCAACTCATATTTCCTTCCCATCTGCGCTATTTCACACTTGCCTGCACTAAATTCTAGTTCCTTTTAGAATTATTGAATGGCACAGTTAAAAAGGTGACTATTTGACCCATGGAGCATGTGCCAGTACTTTGGTAGAGCTAACCAATTAATCTCATGCCCCTGTGCTTCCCCCATAGATCTCATTTTTTCCCCAATTTTCTTTTGCAAATTACTATTGAATCCATTCTACCATTCTTTCAAGCAGTGGATTTCAGATCGCAACTCACTGCATAAACATGTTTCCCCATTGTTTTGGCCAGCTGGATATTTTGCTTAGCTGTTTTGTAATTTTTCAGCAGCCTCTAACAATTTCACTGCTACCCAGCTTGGAATTTTAACCAATGCAAATTTGATCATTTATACTGGGTTTCTAAATTGTGCATTTATATACCTGCACTGGGTATTAGTGATTAATGTACTTGGAGCCCTTAATCTCTATGCTCAGCCACTGTTCCTAGCTCCTTGCCATTTAGAAAAAACTCTGATCTATCTGTCCTAGGTCCAAAGTACACTTCCCATGTTGACGGCGCAATTGTGACAGATGGAATTCAATGTTCCTTTGAAACATTCTACTCCATTTGCACTATTGCCACCTAACTTGATGTCATGCAAACTTAAGATACTGTACATGGTGTAAAGCTCTACCCCAGTATGCTTGAGTAGACTTGGCCACCAGTTGGTGGCTAAAGGGTGGAGGTGCACTGATGGAGCAAAACCCAAAGCTGACAGGATTCCAACTAATCCTGGAAGTGGACATGAAACTGTAGAAAATGTAAAAATGGTGGGAGAGATAAACTAGCAAGTCTATAGGCCTGTTTTGGGGAAATTACGAGAATCTCGACAGTGACTGAGCAATTGGACAAACATGAACTGGTCAGAGAGAGCCAGCATAGATTTGTAAGGGATATGTTATACCTAAAGAACCTAGTTGAATTTTTTTGAGGTGGTAACTAAGGTGATGAGGAGAAACGCCAGAACTGAGTGCTGAGTCCAGTCAGTGTGATGGAGGGTATTGTAAATAGACACTTTATTTTGTATAAATAACAATGAGAAAAATATTGCAGATGCTGGAAATCGGAAATAAAAACAGAAAATATTCAGCAGGCCATTCTCTCCACATATGCTGCCTGTCCTGCTGAGTATTTACAGTTCAGTGTACATTCAGATGGTTTAATTTCAGGAAAAATAATTTTGTGCATAAAAATAAAATATTTTCCTATTTAAATATAGCGTTTAATGAAGATTTGTGAATTTCTAACTGTTGAATATATAATGGAATTTGCAGATTTCCCTTCAGTCTGGGCGTTGCAAACTATTTTACTTTACTGATATAATGCCACATCTCTCAAGTCCCCATGGGCTAATTCAGGTATTGTCCCCAATTACTGAACAGAATGGACTTCAAACACAAACTAATTGAAAACAGCATTCACCCATGAGCATCGTCGTTGTGCAATACACATCCTTGTAGGATTTTTGGAAAATCCGAAGTCATTTTTATAATTAAATAAACCTAACCATTCCCATTTCCAACCCATTGCAATTCTTTAAATGAAGTAATAAAAATGCTCAAATAAAGTGAGTCACATATATGCCATCTTATGGCACACCTGGCACCACGTGGAACGGGGGAGGATATACTATCCCGGTGACCGTAGCCCTCAACTTCTACGCGACGGGGTCATTCCATGGCGCCAAGCGGGGACCTGTCCGGTATCTCACAGGCATCGGTGCACCAGTGCATCCGAGCAGTAACCGACACCCTGTATGCCATCGCCGACCGGTACATCCAGTTTCCAGAGGACCGCTCAGTCCCCTTCACGACCCCTCCGGCACCGGACATAGCACAGAGACATCTAGATTTGGTGTAACAGTGACTTCAATCGTGACATTCACATACAAGTGCCCTAGACCATATAACTAAGCTGTGCCCTGCACCCGTGGCAACTTACTACATGTCAAACTTCTTTGCCTTAGGGGCCCTACCACTAAGCCTTGGTGTTTCCCCAGACGGTACAGCAGGAATGGAGGCGGACTGCCGAAACTCGTGCCCTGCGATGTGGCTCCCCGTCGGCGCGCGTTTCCTGGGGCGGCCTGGTTGGATGGGCCAGGCTGTTCAGTGGGCGTGCTGGATGGCGTGGTGCAACCCTGTCCTGCCCGCTGCCGACCAGGGACGGAACGGGGGAAGTCCGAGTGTTCCGGGACCTCCCTTGTTGGAGTCACCGGGACGGGCCCCAGAAACCACCACCTCCCTCGGGGAGCCCAGTGGCCCCCGGGCCTCACTATGGGACGGTGGTGTGAGCGGAGACGAGCGCCGTGCCACCACCGACACCTGGCGCTGCCAGTCCTGGAGGCCCGCTGTGATATCGACCAGGGTCTGAACGTTCGGAGCAATGGAGCTCAGGGAGTGCGCCATCCCTGTCAGTGACTGCAACCTCCCGCTGGGCTTGTGCAACGCCATCCAGCACGTGCGCAAGGCCGCCGATGCTCTCAGCGATGGCCTGCTGAGACTGGGCCATGGCCTGCTGAGACTTGGCCAGACCCCAGAGTGCGGCGGCAATGTCCAGCTGGCTCTGGCACATGGCTGCCTGTGAGAGGGCAGCCCTGACCTGGGCAACGGATGATGCGTGCACATGAAGCCCCACACCTTGCAGAACCTGACCCATGGCCGAAACCGTTGCCCCCTTGCCTCCACAGCGGACACCACCCGTGCGGTGTCGGCCTGGGTGGCAGCCATGACAGGCACCACTCCCTCCTCCTGGACACGGATGGACTCCTCCAACTGAATCCGCAGATGCTGGAAGGCGGCCGTCATCCCGTTGTCCACTCCCTGGGTTTCCAAACACATCGTGTCTGTGGGTGGGTCTGGTAAGTCCAGGAACCCGGGAATTGTCTGGGCGGCAGCTGGGTGCTGGGCCTGGCCTGCCCTCTGACCGTCCTGCCCCTCGGCTGCTCCTACCTCCACCTGCTGTACTGTTTCGGTTGTGTGGTGCGCACCAGTCAGTGTCCCAGAAGCCTCCTCACTAATGTGCCCAACCGAGGTGAGTGTATCTGCGATGATGGAGGGTGTGGGTGACAGCAGTGACGCAAGGTCCATGTCCTCATCGGACCCCTGGTCTGGAGTCTCCTGGGTCGAGCCTTGGACCGATGGACATTGTCCCCGGCCCATGTGAGGTGCTGTGTTCGGTCGGTCCATCATCTAACTGGCTGTCCTCTGTGCGTCACTGTTCAGAGTCCCTGGTCCTCTGTCTGTCACTGTCCTGGCTCTCCGTCCTCTCTTCGTTCGTCTCATGGCTGTCAGTGTCCTGACTGTCCGTCCTGTGTTCGTCAGTGTCGTTTCTATCGGTCCTCTGTGCGTCCGCTTCCTGTGCCCCGGCCTCGGAAGAGGGCCCTCCTGTCCGTCTTCCTTCCCCTCCCTGGCGTGCGTCCCTGTGGGCGGATGAACTTGGACCTGGATGGCGGGGACTTCTCCAAGAAGTTCCTGGACGATCGGCTGCTGGCCCTGGAATACACAATAAAGCATGTATCGTTAGACACGCGGAGTCGGGTGTGAGGGGGTGGAGAGTGAGACGTGGGTGAGGGGCAGTGTGGGGGTGGGGGGGATGAGGGAGTGTAGCCAGGCAGGGGAGTCTCACTTGGTACTGAGCCTCCGGTCTGGCATGATGCTACCTCCGGGTGGCGGCTCCCACAGCGAGGTCCAGAGCCCTCTGCTCATGGATGGTGAGGGGATGCAGCACCGCTGCTGGCCCCTTTTCGGGGCCTGAATCGATGCTGCCGGCGGCCCGTTCGCACCGTCGTGAAACGTGATGGCGTTCACGACAACGCGGACACTCTGACTCGCCATCGGAGAATCCCGCCCTTTATACCTGTGTTTGATACCACCCCCTCTTTGCCCCCTATTGATTTGCAAGTTTTAAATTGTGACATCTGAATGGTGGTCTTTATTATCACTCACATTGATATCTGACTTATTGGCTTTATTCCCCTTTGCAGTCTAGCTGAGAGGCTGGTATAAGGTTTCACCGCCAAGCTGACCTTGACTCAGAACAATGCAAGCTTGTATTTCAACTGCAGTTACAATATTTTTAAAACTTGGATTTTAACTATTTCCCTACACTAATAAAAACTGAAAATGTTGGAATCACTCTGGTTTCGGGCCTCAGTAGAGACGGTCAGTTTCAGGTGGATGACCTTTCACCACAACTATTGTGACTAAATGTTTGTAACTGGTGCTGTCAGAAACCATTGCCTTACCCATCAGAAGACACGCATTAGGAACAGGAATAGACGATTCGGTCCCTCGAGCCTACTCCATAATTTAATAAGATTATAGCTGATCTGATTGTAGCCTCAACTCCACTCTTCCACCTATCCCCATAACGTTTGACTCCTGTTGGTCAAGAATCAATCAGGGGCAGCATGGTGGCGCAGTGGGTTAGCACTGCTGCCTCACGGCGCTGAGGTCCCAGGTTCGATCCCGGCTCTGGGTCACTGTCCGTGAGGAGTTTGCACATTCTCCCCGTGTTTGCGTGGGTTTCGCCCTCACAACCCAAAGATGTGCAGGGTAGGTGGATTGACCACGCTAAATTGCCCCTTAATTGGAAAAAATGAATTGGGTACTCTAAATTTATATTTAAAAAAAGAATCAATCCACCTCGGCCTTAAAATCATTTATTGACCTTTTCTCCATCGCCCTCTGGGGAAGAGTGTTCCAACGATTCACGACCCTCAGAACTTTTTTCTCATCTCCGTCTTAAATGGGAGACCCCTTATTTTTAATTGGTGGTCCCTCGTTCTAGTCTCTCCCACAAGGGGAAACATCATCTGGGTACCCATCCTGTCAAGTCCCCTCAGATAATACATGTTCCAATAAGATTACCTTTCAAATCTTCTAAACTCCAATGTATACAGGCCTAGCTGTCCAACCTTTCCTCGTAACATAACTCCCCAAGCCAGATATCAGTCGAGTGAACCTTCTCAGAACTGCTTGTAAAGCATTTATAACCTTTCTTAAATAAGGAGATCAAAACTGTACACAGTACTCTGAATGTGGTCTCGAGTTAATGTGTAATTGGCCCCGCTGATTAATCTGGTTTGGACACTCTCCCACCTGATCTTATCAATTGATGGGTGCAGCCTCTATTCCTAGTTTGTTGGGTAGAAGGAATTCTTCTTCTTGAGATACTAAGATATTATTTGAAATGTGATTTACCTTAAATGTAAGGATTAGTCTATACGGTTGAATGTCCTGCTTGTGTTTGGGATCTAGATTCATTAGGATGATGCCGTCTAAGGGACCAGTTTCTATACAGGCTGCTGCTTGGGCTAGCAGGATAAGGGAGTAACCTGGAGAAGAGAACGATCTAACTTCCTCTTAAGTTAGTAAGATGCCACCAAGACCCAAGATCAACTTTAATTCAAAAACAAATGAAATGTAAACCTGCTTCACCACTGTTCACATGAATCATTGAAATGACAGAATAGAAGCTGGGAATTTCTGGGCAATAAATGGTCTATCTGCTGCTGCCAGAGTTGTGTCGGCCTCAGACTAACATATGTGTGGTGCTGACGTTTATGAATGTGGTTAGCACTAGCTAAACCAGAAATGACCTGTTATGGTAATCATAATGAGGAAGAACTTATAATGGAGATGATCAATAAAGATACCAACATCTGTCACTGGGAAAATGTTAAGAGTCCATTATAAAGGATGTAATAGCACATTATTGAGAAGTATCTAATAATCAAGCAGTCAGCATGGCTTCATGAAGGGGAAATTATGCCCGATAAATTTATTAGAATTCTTTGAGGTGGTAACGAGTACATAAAGGGGAACCAATAGATGGAATGTACTTGGATTTTCAAAAAGTGTTCGATAAGGTACCGCACAAAAGGCAAATTAATAATAAAAGTGTTCATGGTTTTGGGGGGTAGTATATAGCATGGATAGAAGATTAGCTAACTAATAGAAGACAGTTGGGATAAGAGGGGCATTTTCAGAATGGTAACCTGTAACAAAGTGCCAGAGAGATAAGTGCTGGGGCCAATTATTTTCAATATATTAATGACTTTGTTGAGGGAAGTGAATGCACTATTGCCAGGTTTGTGGCTGCCACACATAGGTAGAACCAAGTGGTGAGTATGACACAGAGTCTACAAAGGGTTATAGACAGGTTAAGTGAGTGAGCAAAAGTTTGGCAGGTGGAATATAATGTAGGAAAATGTGAAGTATGAAGTTTGGTAGGAAGAATAAAGGAGTTGAATATTATTTAAATCGAGAAATACTGCAGAGGGATTTGGTGGTCCAAGTACATAAATCACAAAAAGCTAGCACGCAAGTTCAGCCGGTAATAAGGAAAGCAAATGGCCTTCTTTTCAAAGGGAGTGGAGTATAAGGGAAGTTTTGCTAAACTAGTTAGCACTAGTAAGACCACACCTAGAATACTGTGAACAGTTTTGGTCCTCTCGTCTACGGAAAGATATACTGGCATTTGAGGCAGTCCAAAGAAGGTTCACTAGGTTAGTCCTGGGTATTGAGGGATTTTCTTAGGAGAGGTTGAGTAGGTTGGGCCTGTACTTATTAGAAGAGTGAGAAGGGACTTTATTGAGACATACAGGATTGTCAGCGGGCTTGACATGGTGAATGCTGAGAGGTTGTTTCACCTTGCAGGCGGGTCTGGGACGAGGGCGTAATCTCAGAGTAAGGGGTCACCCATTTAAGACAAAGAGGAGGAATTACTTCTCTTTATTTTTAATGTTTGTATTAAGGTGTGTGGTATATATATATAAAATATATATATAGAACGATATAGCGCAGTACAGGCCCTTCGGCCCTCGATGTTGCACCGACATGGAAAAAAAAAACTAAAGGCCATCTAACCTACACTATGCCATTATCATCCATATGATTATCCAATAAACTTTTAAATGCCCTCAATGTTGGCGAGTTCACTACTGTTGCAGGTAGGGCATTCCACGGCCTCACCACTCTTTGCGTAAAAAACCCACCTCTGACCTCTGTCCTATATCTATTACCCCTCAATTTAAGGCTATGTCCCCTCGTGCTAGCCACCCCCATCCGCGGGAGAAGGCTCTCGCTGTCCACCCTATCTAACCCTCTGATCATTTTGTATGCCTCTATTAAGTCACCTCTTAACCTTCTTCTCTCTAACGAAAACAACCTCAAGTCCATCAGCCTTTCCTCATAAGATTATCCCTCCATACCTTACCCACCACAGACGTTAGGCTCACCGGCCTATAGTTACCGGGGTTATCTCTACTCCCCTTCTTGAACAAAGGGACCACATTTGCTATCCTCCAGTCCTCTGGCACTATTCCTGTAGCCAATGATGACCTAAAAATCAAAGCCAAAGGCTCAGCAATCTCTTCCCTGGCTTCCCAGAGAATCCTAGGATAAATCCCATCCGGCCCCGGGGACTTATCTATTTTCACCTTGTCCAGAATTGCCAACACTCCTTCCCTACGCACCTCAATGCCATCTATTCTAATAGCCTGGGTCTCAGCATTCTCCTCCACAATATTATCTTTTTCTTGAGTGAATACTGACGAAAAGTATTCATTTAGTATCTCGCTTATCTCCTCAGCCTCCACACACAACTTCCCACCACTGTCCTTGACTGGCCCTACTCTTACCCTCGTCATTCTTTTATTCCTGACATACCTATAGAAAGCTTTTGGGTTTTCCTTGATCCTACCTGCCAAAGACTTCACCTGCCAAATACTTCTCATGTCCCCTCCTTGCTCGTCTCAGCTCTCTCTTTAGATCCTTCCTCGCTTCCTTGTAACTATCAAGTGCCCCAACTGAAACTTCATGCCTCATCTTCACATAGGCCTCCTTCTTCCTCTTAACAAGAGATTCCACTTCTTTGGTAAACCACGGTTCCCTCGCTCGACCCCTTCCTCCCTGCCTGACTGGTACGTACTTATCAAGAACATGCAATAGCTGTTCCTTGAACAAGCTCCACATATCCAGTGTGCCCAACCCTTGCAGCCTACTTCTCCAACCAACACATCCTAAGTCATGTCTAATGGCATCATAATTGCCCTTCCCCCAGCTATAACTCTTGCCCTGCGGGGTATACTTATCCCTTTCCATCACTAACGTAAAGGTCACCGAATTGTGACTAAAACACCTAAACCCCGGAACCTGCAACAACCATTCCTGTCCCTGCTCTATCCATGTCTCTGAAATGGCCACAACGTCGAAGTCCCAGGTACCCACCCATGCTGCCAGTTCCCCTACCTTATTTCGTATACTCCTGGCATTGAAGTAGACACACTTCAAACCACCTACCTGAACACTGGCACCCTCCTGCGAAGTCAAATCTGTGCTCCTGACCTCTATACTCTCAATCTCCCGCACCCCCAGAACCCCGCATCCAGCCCCCTCAGAACAAACCTGTGATTCCCACAAATCTGAGCCCAAACTGAGGCCCCTCCAGCCTCAGGTGCTGCTGCCGTTGTCCCCACACCCTCAGGGCCGCCACCATTACTGATTTGTGGAGTACCTGGCCAGCGAGAACAGCAGAGGCACCGTTCCCTCTGGAACGTTCCCAAGCTAGTGCCCTTACACTGCCTTCATCTGCTCCCATTCCGACCCCTCCCCCAATACCCACTTCCTTACATGGCTGTATTTGCTGCCCAGTAATAGTTCATTAAATGTGGCAAGGCCAGCCTGCCCCCCTCCCCACGTCCCCTCTCCAGCAGCGCCTTCACCCAAGAGGCTTTCCCGCCCACACAAATACCAAGATCAATGTATTGACCGTCCTAAAAAAGGCCTTTGAAATAAAAATCAGAAGGTTCTGAAACACAAAATAAAAACCTTTGGAGAAACATCATCTTCACAGACTGCACCCGTACCGCAAATGACAGGAAATACATCCCACTTCTTAAAATCTCCCTTCATTTGCTCCAACACAGCCAAATTCAGTTTATGTAGCTGCTCCCATCCCTGCGCCACCTGGATACCCAGATACCTCAAGCTCGTTCCTACTACCTTAAACGGCAGCTCGCCCAGCCTCCTCTCCTGCCCCCTCGCTGGATCGGAAAGACCCCACTCTTCCCCATGTTTAGCTTATACCCAGAGAACCAACCAAATTCCACCAAAATGTCTATGATTTCTCCAATATTTTCCAATGGGTCCGATATGTAGAGCAACAGATCGTCTGCATATATCGAGACTCTATGCTCCCCCCTCCCGCCAACCCCTTGGCACTCTCAGTGCCATTGCCAGTGGCTCTATCGCCAAGCCAAGACAAAGAGCAATGGAGAGTGGGGCATCCCCGCCTCATCCCACAATACAGCCTAAAATACTCCGAACACATCCGCGTCATCCTTACACTCGCTGCCGGTGCCTGATCCAACAATCAGAACCAGTTCACAAACCCATGCCCGAACCCAAACCGCCCCAGTACCTCCCACAAATATTCCCATTCGATCCGATCAAAGGCCTTCTCCACATCCATAGCGACTGCCACTTCCACATTCCGTCCCTCCGAGGGCATCATTAAAACATTCAACAGACACCTAACGTTTTCCGACAGACGGAGTCTGCACGTTCTTCCTATGTCTGCATGGATTTCCTCCGGGAGCTCCGGTTTCCTCCCACAAATCTCGAAAGATGTTCTGGTTGGGTAATTTGGACATTCTGAATTCTCTCTCCGTGTCCCGAACAGGCGTCAGTGTGGGGCGAGTAGGAAATTTTCACTAACTTAATTGCAGTGGTTAATGTAAGCCTACTTGTGACAATAAAGATTATTTTAAAAAAAGATGTCTCCTCTTTACAAATCTGTCTAGTCTTCTCCTATCACCCCGGCACACAGTCCTCAATCTGTGAGGCCAAGACCTTTGCCAACAACTTGCTGTCCACATTCAGCAGTGATACCGGGCGGTAAGACCCACACTGCTCCCGATCCTTATCCCTCTTCAAAATGAAACATACTGAGGCCTGCGATAATGTGGGGGGGGAGGAGAGCGAGCGAGCGAGCTCCCCCTTCTCTCTCTCCTCATTAAATGCCCTTACCAGCAAGGGCCCCAGGTCACCCAAAATCTTTTCATAAAATTCTACCGGAAAACCATCGGGACCTGGCCTGCATCGCCCCCATACCTTCCATCACCTCCACCGGTCCAATGGGTGCTCAACCCCTCTACCAGGTCCTCCTCCACCTTGGGGAACTGCAGCCGAGAACGGGGGCTCCGATTTATAAATGATCCTATAAAACTCCTCAAATACCCCATTTACCCCCACCAGGTCCAATACCACTCCACCCCTACCGTCCTTCACCCTCCCAATCTCCCTCGCCACTTCCTGAGTTGGTGGGCCAGCATCCTACTAGCCTTCTCCCCGTACTCCTGCCTCCGGGGCCACTGAATACCTCCTGTCCACCTGCAGAATCTTGCCCACCAACCTTGTCGTCTCTGCTCACTCCTCCTTCTCCCTGTGCGCCCGGATCGATATGAACTCCCCCCTAATAACTGCCTTGAGTGCCTCCCACAGCGTGGCGGCCGAGACCTCACCTGTATCATTGAGTTCCACGTACCCCTGAATGGCGGCCCTCACCTGCTCACACACCACCTCATCCGCTAGCAACCCTACATCCAGCCTCCACTGAGGACGCTGGACCCCCCCCCCCCCCCGCCGGTCCACTTGCAAGTCCACCCAATGCAGCGCGTGGTCTGAAACCATGATCGCCAAGTACCCCGAGTTGACCACCCCCGCCAATAATATCTTGCCCACCACAAAATAATCCGAGAGTACACCCTGTGCACATGGGGGAAGTGCGAAAACTCCTTCGCCCTCGGCTTCTCAAACCTCCATGGGTCCACGCCCCCCATACGCTCATTGAATCCCTCCAGCTCTTTCACCACCACCCACACCCTCCCAGACTTCGGGCTCAACCAATCCAACCTTGGATCAATGACAGTGCTAAAGTCAACCCCTCCCCCCCCCAAAAAAAAACAGTTGGTGCGGGTCCAGGTCTGGGATCTTCCTTAGCACTCATCTCATAAACTCCACATCATCCCAATTTGGGGCATAAACATTTATCAGGACTACAGACATCTCCTCCAGCTTCCCACTCACCATTGTGAACCTTCTCTCTCATTCAGCCGCTATCTTACCCACCTCGAACGCCATCCGCCACCCTTTCCTCAGCCTTCTTACATTCCATGTGACCAGCCTGGTCAGAGGGCACCCCGCACCCCCTCCGCCACTGATCAACCATATTCCTTAGGCCAGCCCCGGTCCCTCCAGGCTCACCCTCCGATGTCCACTGTTATCTCTCCCTCCCATGCTATACAACAGCAACAACACCCTTGTCAGCAAACCCCCCTCCCTTCCCTTAAGCAAAACAACTACCCCATCCCCCTCTGCTACACTAGCCACCTGATCATCCACCCCCCCCCACTACGCTCCTGTTAACTAGACCGCCCAGCTAGCCCCCGCTGCAAGGCGCCTAAGCCTCCTATCCCCCGCTGATTCCCTTCCCCCTGCTCGCACACCTCCACTTTCCAAATGGTCTGTCCCTGGGACTGCAGCCTCTGCTCCATCCGGTCAATTCTCACTTTTAATGGCTCTATCACCTTGGTTTGGGCCTCCCTCCTCTGTCGGCTAAACCTTTCAGTTAAAAAGTCCACCAGTTGCTCTGTCGACCACTGGACAGGCAAAGCGGACCCTTTACCTTCCGCCATCTTGTCCTGTGTCGCACAAAAGTTCACTTGCTCCAATTGCTCCCTTCTTCTCGACCCACTTCTGGTCTATGGATACAACCACCAGTGGAGTCAAACTTTTCTCCAGCCAGTCCTACACCTCTTTTCTACAACACATCAATCAACCCAACAAACGGGGAAAAGGTCCAAAACAGCAGCCTCGAGCGGGACCTGCCAAATGCGCGACCACTCGCCCAATGACCTCCGAGGAATTACTTATCTGAGGGTAGTAGTGAATCTATGGAATTATTAACTGCAGAGGGCTATGGAACCAGGTTGTTAGGTATGTACAAGGCTGAGAGGGACAGATTGTTAATCAGTACAGGAATCAAGGGTTTTGGGGGTAAGGTGGGAAAGTGGAGTTGAGGATTATAATTTCAGATCAGTCATGACCTCATAGAATGGCAGAGCAGACTCAATGAGTGGAATTGTCTTACTTTTGCCCCAACATCTTATGATCAATCAATTTCTATCAAGTATCTTAAAAGCAAGTCTGGGGCTAGCTATTATACAACAAATAACTCTCCTTCTGAATTCCCAGAGACTGCATTATACGAATATACGAAGTAGAAGTAGGCCACTCAGCCCTTTGAGCCTGCTTCACCATTTAATAAGACCATGGCTGATCTGACTGTAACCTCCTGCCTACTTCTGGTAACCCTTCACCCCGTTGTTTATCAAGAATCTGTTCACCTCTGCCTTGAAAACATTTAAAAACTAGTTTCTACTGCCATTTGAGGAAGGGAGTTCCAAAGTCTCCCTCAGAGAAAAAAAATATTTTTATCTCTGTCTTAAATAGAAAACCCCTTATTTTTAAAGTGACCCCTAGTTCCAGATTATCTCACAAGAGGAACCTCCTCTCCACACCAACCCTGTGAAGACCCTTCAGAATCTTTTATGTTGGGGCAGCATGGTGGTGCAGTGGTTAGCACTGCTATCTCATACCACCGAGGACCCAGGTTTGATCCCGACCCCAGGTCACTGTGCGTGTAGAGTTTGCACATTCTCCCTGTGTCCACGAGTGTCTCACAACACAAAAGATACATAGGGTAGGTGGGTTGGCCGTACTAAATTACCCCTTAATTGGAAAAAAAAAATTTGGGTACTCTAAAATTTTAAAAATAACATTCGTATGTTTCAATCATGTCACCTCTTACTCTTCTAAACTCTAGCAGATGCAAGCTTAACCTGCCCAATCTTTCCTCATAAGATATCCTGCCCATTCCTGTTATTAGTTTAATAAACCTTCACTGAATCACTAATGCATTTACATCCTTCATGAAATAAGGAGACCAATACTCTACACAGTATTTCAGATCTGGTCTCACCAGGGTCCTTCCCAACTTGAGCATAACCTCTCTACTTTTGTATTCAGGCTCCTTTGCATAACGTCAGGGTCCCAGGTTCACTTCCTGACTTGGCTCACTGTCTGTGTGGAGTCTGCACGTTCTCCCTGTGTCTGCATGGGTTTCCTCTGGGTGCTCTGGTTTCCTCCCACAAGCCCCGAAAGACGTGCTGTTAGGTAATTTGGACTTTCTGAATTATCCCTCAGTGTACCCGAACAGGCGCCGGACTAGGGGCTTTTCACGGTAACTTCATTGCAGTGTTTTTTTTTATAAATTTAGATTACCCAATTATTTTTTCCAATTAAGGGGCAATTTTAGCGTGGCCAATCCACCTACTCTGCACATCTTTGGGTTGTGGGGGCAAAACCCACGCAGACACGGGGAGAATGTGCAAACTCCACACAGACAGTGACCCAGAGCCGGGATCGAACCTGGGACCTCGGCGCCGTGAGGCGGTTGTGCTAACCACTAGGCCACCGTGCTGCCGTTTCATTGCAGTGTTAATGTAAGCCTACTTGTGACAATAAGTAACATAAAAGGGGACTGTGAAAGCTTCTGTAAGTATGTGAAAGAAAAAGATTAGTGAAGACAAATGTAGGACAGGAGAATCAATAGTAGACAACAAGGAAATGGCAAACCAATTAAACAAGTAATTCTGTGTTCATGGAGGAAGACACAAATAACTTCCCAGAAATACTAGGGAACCAAATGTCTACTGAGAAGGAGGTCTTATGAAACAAATGATGCTGGAGAAATTAATGGGACTGAAAGCCGATAAATCCCCAGGACCTGATAATCTACATCCCAGGGTACTAAAGGTGGTGGCCATGGAAATAGTGGATGGGTTGGTTGCCATCTTCCAAAATTCTGTATATTCTGGAACAGTCCCGGCAGATTGGAGGATGGTGAATGCAAATGCAATCCTGAAATTTCAAAAAGGAGGGAGAAAACGGAGAACTACAGACTGGTGAGCCTAACATCAGTAGTAGGAAAAATGCTAGAGTCTATTATGAACAATGGGTAACATGACACTCAGAAAATATCAACTGGATTAGAAAAAGTCAACCTGGATTTATGAAAGGAAAATCATGTTTAATAAACCCACTGGGCCTATTTGAAGACGTGACCAGCAGAATAGATAAGGGTGAACCAGTGGATGTGGTGTATTTGGATTTTCAGAAATTTTTTGATAAAGTCCCAAAAAATTAAGTGTCCAAAATTAAAGTATGTAGGATTGGTGGGGGGGGGGGGGGGGGGGTAACATATTGCCATGGATTGAGAATTGTTAGCAGACAGAAAAAGAGTAAGAATAAATGGGTCATTTTTTAAGTGGAAGCAGTGACTAGTAAAACCCACATGGTTCAGTGCTTGCACCCCAGCTATTCACAATATTTATCAATGATTTTGATGAGGGAACCAAATGTAATATTTCCAAGTATGCTGATAGCACAAAATTTGGTGGGAATGTAAGTGGTGAGGAGGGTGTTAAGAGGCTTCAAGGTGATTTAGACAAGTTGAATGAGTGGGCGAATACATGGTAGATGCAGTATAACATGGATAAATGTGAAGTTATCTGCTTTGGAAGGAGAAATAGAACGGCAGAGTGTTATTTAAATGGTGACAGATTGGGAAATGTTGACAAAGGAACCTGGGTGTCGTTGTGCACCAGTCACTGAAAGCAAGCATGCAGTAAGGAAGGCAAATGGTATGTTGGCTTTCATCGCAAGAGGACTTGAGTACAGGAGCAAGAATGTCTTCCTGCAGCTGTACAGGGCCTTGGTCATGCCTGGAGAATTGTGTGCAGTTTTGGTTTCCTTATTTAAGAAATTATACACTTGACATAGAGAGAGTGCAACAAAAGTTCACCAAACTGATTCCTGGGATGGCAGGATTATCATGTGAGGAGAGATTGGGTTGATTAGTCCTGGAATTTGGAAGACAGAGGGATCTCATTGAAATGTACACAATTCTGACAGGGCTGGAGTGACTGGAGGCGTTTCGTCTGACTAGAGGGTCTAGAACTAAGGGTCACAGTCTCAGGATATGCGGTGAGCTATTTAGGACCAAAATTAGGGGAAATGTCTTCAGCCACACGGGGTGGTGAACCTGTGGAATTATTTACCACAGAAGGCTGTTGAGGCCAGGTCACTGAATATATTTCAGAAGGAACTAGATGGACTTCAAATCTCTAAAGACGTCAAATTGTATGGAGAGAGCACGGGGGTATGTCATTGAGATAGAGGATCAGCCATAATCATATGGAACAGAGGAGCTGGCTCGAAGTTCTGAATAACCTACTGCTCCTATTTTCTACGTTTCTACTCCACTTGCCAGATCTTAGGCCACTTACTAAACCTATGTCCTCTTGTGCCCTCTTCACAATTAACCCTCCTACCTATCTTTGTATCATAAGCAAATTTGATCCCTTCATCCCAAGTTGTTTATGCAAATTGTAAAACGTTGAGGGTCCAGCACTGTTCCATGTGGCACACGATTTGTTACACAATGCCAAACAGAAATAGATCCATTTATGACTAAACTGTTTCCTGTCAGCTAGTCAATATGTTATTCCCTACACCGTGAGTTTATATTTCCCCCAATACTCTTTAATGTGGCATCTTATCAAATACCTTCTAGAAATCTAACTACAGTACATCCACCAGTTCCCCTTTATCGACAGACGCAGGTGACTCCTTCAAAGAACTCCCATAAATTGGTTAAACATAATTTCCCTTTCACAAGGTCATGACTCTGCCTGATTGTTTTGATTTTTTTCTCAATGTTCTGCCATAATGTAAAGTCTCAGGCAAGCGGCCACTTGGAAGTGACGACTGTAGAAGAACTCAGATTTATTTTACTTATATTTACACCTCCTACTCCCCAAAGGATCTCAGGCACCTGGCCCATACTTGGGCCAGGGCATTTATGTCCCATAGGCCCCTTGTTTAAGGGGGAGGGTCCACCCATCTCATCTAGGTAAAATGCACTCAGGTGAAGCCACTGGGACTCTGAAGCTGCAGATTCCTGGACCTCCAGTCGGGTTATAACACATAACTTTAATTAATTAACTAATTTCAACATTTTCCCTATGACAGATGTTAAACTAACTCGCCTTTCGTTTCCTGCCATTTTTCTCCCTCTCTTTTTGAATAAATTTGCTATTTTCCAACTAATGGCATTTTCCTCAAATCTGGGGAATTTTGGAAAATGAAAACTAATGCATCAATTATATCACTTGCCACTTCTTTTCAGACCCTAGGATTAAGTCCATCAGGATCGGGAATTTGTCAGCCTGCAGCTCCAACAATTTGCTAAGTACCACTTCCCTGGTGACTGAAATTTTCCTCCCTCACCATCAACTCCTGATTTACTGCTGTTTCTGGGATGTTACTTATATCATCTATAATGTAAATAAGTAAAGTCGCTTATAGTCCCAGATGACCATAGGCTGCTTACCCCTTTGAGGGGGAGAGCTGACTGGTGGTAATTTAACCTGCGGATTACACCTCAGGCAAGGGGTAAGGTTGAGAAGGCGGGACCTTCATGAGTAACCTCAGCCGGTATGGGAATTGATCCTGCGCTGCTGGCTTTGTTCTGCATCATGAACCAGCTGTTTAGCCAAGTGAACTAACCTGGCCCCCATCCTCTATAATGAAAACCAATGGAAAATACCTGCCATTCCCTTATTTTCCATTATTGATTTCCCCTGACACATTATTTTCTATATGACCAATGCCCACTTTGTTAACTCTTCTTACTTAAGTATCCAAAGAAACTCGTACTGTCTTTTCATTTCCAGCTATAACTAGTATACTTTAGTGATACTGTCCTTATTTGCTGTTCTGCAAATTACAACTCAGGAGTGTGGTGACTACTCACTCGGCTGGGTTCATGCAGCTCTAATGACATTCCATCCAGCTTGACACCATCCAGAACAAAGCAGCCTATTTGATTGGTACCCCATCCACTATTCGTGAGTCATGCAGATACACTGGAGCACCTCGCCAAAGCTTCTTCAACTGCATCTCCCAATCCTGCAATAAGGACAAGGAGAGTAGGGAATGGGAACATCCCCATTTCCGAGTTACGCTCCATTCTGACATTGGAAATACATCACCTTTCCTTCATTGTTGCTGGGTCAAAATCCGAGAACTCCTTCCCCAACAGGAGTCCAGGAAGGTGGCTCGCCACCAGCTTCTCGTGGGTAATTGGGGATGATGGACAACAAATACCAAACCATAGTCACATTTACTTACCGAATAACAACAAACCCAGGTACAACATGCGGAAAGCTGCGTGTCCAATGTTCCCTCCCAAGCCGGTTATGCCTGCACTGAGCATGCGCTTCTGGGAGACGGGAACGCCGGGCAGTGGCGATGTACTGCGCATGCTCGGGGAGCAGGGACTGCGCATGCTCGGGGAGCAGGGACTGCGCATGCTCAGTGGCGCCGGTGCGGCCTGCAGTTTCGGGCCTGTTCCTGTTGACCTGAAAAGTGGGCGAGCGAGCGAGATTTCGCTCCATCTGGTGCGTGACTTCAATGTTCCTGCGGTAGGAGATGTTGCCTGGGCAAAGCGGGCCGAGACGGAGTACCCAGAGCTGGCACTCTGGCTGGGCTCCTGAGTGAGACGCCCACCCTCAGGGAAGGAGAAGAGGGGCCTGGAGAGTGCTGAGTCCGGTCACGGTGCAGCTGCTCCTCTCCCTGTTTGTGGAATTATTTATCAGTCTTGTTGGAGGAAGCGGCTTCACATGAGTTTTAGAGTGTTACAGCACAGAAGGAGGCCCATTGTGGCAGTGCTGATTATTTAAAGGATCTATTCAGTCAGTCCGGGATCTTACCCCATAACCCTTCCAAGTTTTAAGAAATAAATTTAGAGTACCCAATAACTTTTTTCCAATTAAGGAGCAATTTAGTGTGACAAATCCACCTAACCTGAACATCTTTTGGTTTGTCGGGGTGAGACCCACGCTGACACTGGGAGAATGTGCAAACTCCACACAGACTGTGACCCGGGCCGGGATCGAACCCAGGTCCTCAGCGTTGTATAACTGTGCCACCCGTATAACTATCCAAATGAGACCAATACTGTATACTGTACTCCAGATATGGTCTCACCAGTGTCCTGCACAACTGAAGCATAACTTCCCTACTTTGATATTTAATTCCCCTTGCAATGAATCATAACATTCTGTTTGCGTTTCTAATTACTGTACTTGCATATTAGCCTTTTTTGATTGATACAGTAGGGCACCCAGATCCCTCTGAATCTCAAGAGTTATGCAATCTCTCACCATTTAGATAACATGCTTTTTATTATTCTTACTGCCAAAATAGACAATTTTACATTTGCCCACATTATATTCCATTTGCCAGACCTTTGCCTACTCACTTAACTTATCCATATCCCTTTGTAGCTCCTTGTGTTCGGTTCACAATCTACTTTCCTACCTTTCTTTGTGTCATCAGCAAATTTAGCAACCATACTTTTTGTTCCTCCACCCAAGTTTTGAAAGTTACTATTGAAGCTGCTTCCACCTCCCTATTAAGCAATGCTTTCAGACCACAGCAACTCGATTTGTAAAAAATATTCTTGTCTCCTAATTCAGGGTGACCAATTATCTGGTGATTTAAGCGATCGTCCTTTATTTTGCCTTTCATCCTGGGACAACTGTTGCCTCTTTTTGTGAGCATGCACAGCCCCCTCCCATGGCATCACAAGTACCTCTCCCGACACCCGTCGCCCTGTCCCATGGTCAAAGTTTCCCTTATTTTATCTTGTAACGGTTGATCACCCTGCTCCATTTCCTGCTACCTCATTCAAATTCTCAGATTGCCACGGTGCATTCATAGTCCAGCAATATTGCCTCTATACCTACATGGCATCGGTGAGATGTTTCTAATGTTTTTTTATCTGTTCCAGGCCTGTGGAACTATGATGAGCCCCTAGGAATCTGGTTATGATGTCAGAAGAACCCAGGCCTCCCACTGTGATTTTTGGCCAGATGGTTATTGGGCCACCTGGCTCAGGAAAGACCACCTACTGCATGGCGATGCAAGAGTTTCTCTCAAAGCTGGGCCGAAAAGTGGCAGTAGTGAATCTTGACCCTGCTAATGATCTCATTCCATACCAGTGTTGTGTGGACATTGCTGAGCTGGTGAAAGTTGATGATGTTATGGACGGTCTCGGACTGGGCCCTAATGGAGGTCTTATTTACTGTATGGAATACTTGGAGGCAAACCTGGATTGGCTACTGGGCAAGCTGGAATGCTTCAAGGACTGTTACTTCCTGTTTGACTGTCCTGGTCAGGTGGAGCTGTACACCCACAACTGTTCTGTGAGGAACATCCTCGCACAATTAGCCAAGTGGAATTTCAGGGTGAGTTCATACACTAGGATAAACAATATTGAAAATACTCAGCTGGTCAGGCAGCATCTGTAGGGAAAACATCTAGTATTTCAGGTGACCCTGAAAGTTTACATGAAATTTGCCCTGTCTTCCCCTCTCAAACAAGCTGATTAGTGGCACTTCTTTCCTCTCAATTTATTTGTTAGACTCCAACTAACTTGAAACTGCACTGAGACATGTAGACCAGAGGCTTTGATTTAGTGACTATGTCAGGCTTGTGATAGAGGTTTTTCTTGTTGTTTATGAGATGTGGGCGTCGCTGGTTAGGCCAGCATTTATTGCCCATCCCTAGTTGCCCTTCAGAAGGTGGTGGTGAGTTGCCTTCTTGAACCACTGCAGTCCTTCAGGTGTAGGTACATCCACTGTTAGGGAGAGAGTTCCAGGATGTTGTCCCAGCGACAATGAAGGAGCAGCGATTATATTTCCAAGTCAGGGTGGTGAGTGATTTGGTGAGAATCTTCCAGGTGATGGGGTTCTCAGGTATCTGCTGCTCTTGTCCTTCTCGGTGGCAGTGGTTGTGGGTTTGGAAGATGTTGTCTAAGGAACCTTGGTGAGTTACTTCAGTGCATCTTGTAGATGGTACACAAGGTTGCCACTGTTCATCAGTGGTGGAGGGTTTGAATGTTTGTGAAATGGGGAGCAATCAAGCGGGTTGCTTTGTCCTGGATGGTGTCGAGCTTCTTGAATGTTGTTGGAGCTGTGCTCATCCAGGCAAGTGGAGAGTATTCCATTAGACTTCTACTTTTGCCTTGTAGATGGTGAACAGGCTTTGGAGGGTCAGGGTGAGTTACTCGCTGCAGGATTCCTCATCTTTGACCTGCCCTGGTAGCCACAACCTTAATGTGGCTAGTGCAGTTCAGTTTCTGATCAATGATAACCCACAGGATGTTAATTGTGGGGGATTCAGCGATGGTAATGCCATTGAATGTCAAGGGTTGGTGATTAGATCCTCTCTTGTAGGAGATGGTCATTACCTGGCACATGTGTGGTGCGAATGTAGCTATGATCAGCCTACTGGCTTTTGGTTAGAGAGTGGGAAATGTGGCCATGGTTGCTGAAGGAAGGGCCCAGCTCTAAGGCCGAACCCACTATCACTCGTTGTTGAAACTCATGCACTGTGAGTAGTTGCTTGTGCAAGGAATGCAGGGGAACCTGATCTCACAGCAGAAGGGTAACTCTGGAGAGTATTGGGAAGGTATTGCAAGGGTACGGTTCAGACCTTATGGTAATCTGTCTTTGTGTCTTCTTGCAGCTAACGGCTGTCCACTTGGTAGATTCTCACTACTGCACCGATCCGGCAAAGTTCATTTCTATCCTCTGCACATCCCTGTCCACCATGCTGCAAGTGGAGCTACCTCATGTCAACATCCTCTCCAAAATCGATCTCATTGAACAGTTTGGGAAACTAGGTAAAGGGATATTTCCAACAAAGTGGGGTGGGGCTAAGTGATTCTCCGGTCTGTTGCAGGGGCAGGGAAGCGGTGGCACGGTTTGATTCCAGAGTTCCAGGTTTTCTTTTTTAAATTTAGAGTACCCAATTCATTTTCTCCAATTAAGGGCAATTTTGATGTGGCCAATCGACCTACCCTGCACATCTTTGGGTTGTGGGGTGAAACCCACGCAAACCAGAGTTCCAGGCTTGATGAGAGATTCAGAGTTCTAATCCTGTGAAGGGGGGCTCGGAGTCCTGGGACTATGGGGAGGGGGTTCATCTTAAACCATAAATAAGTTTTTCGAAAGTCCAGGAGCAAAGTTCAGTCTTTAATTTGACAGAACTAATTTACAGGTGGAGAAATATTTTGCTGTCGGTTAATCCAGTGTTCATATTGATGTGATATATTGAAAATATAGCCAGTGGTTGGCAGAGAGAGGACAAAATCTCTGGGAACGCTGGGCTGTCAGCAAGTGTGAGCTTGCACTTGAGTTAAGATCTGTTTTCTTTCTTTTTCAGCATTTAATTTAGATTATTACACTGAAGTGTTAGATCTGTCTTACCTGTTGGATCATTTGGCCAAAGACCCTTTCTTCAAAAACTTTCGACAATTAAACAAGAAGTTGGTGGAAGTGATTGAAGATTACAGCCTGGTCTCCTTTATACCTCTTAATGTGCAGGTGCGTGACGATTACTAACTGGCTTTCCAGCAGCATCAATATGTGTTGAGAAAATTGGAAACTCATCAGGCCGCAGTTTGCATTCACTGCGATTAGAGAGTACAGCCTGGGTGTTGGGCTTCACAACAATATTATGGAAAGTGTTGTTGTGCAAAAGGACTGGGATTAGGAGCTGTGATTGTGATTGTGAGGATTTCCAAGTCAAGAACACACATTGGGATGTTCAGAACATTCAGACGAAACGGGGAGTGTGAGGGATTGCATTGCACAAGATGTGAGAAAAATCGATTTTGAGATTGGCACAGGGGGTATTTGAGTGTTGGCGTTGAATGTGTTTTTGGATCCATGCAGAACCTATTTCAGTTTCAAGTTACACCCAGGCGTTTGGGTGCACACACCACCTGCAGGTTCCACATTTACACACTGAAGGCAGTTTGATTGAATTTGAATCATAAGCGTTATCTTACCCACAGGATAAAGAAACCATGAGGCATGTGATGAAGGCTGTCGATAAGGCAAACGGATACTGTTTTGGGGACTCGGAGAAGAGAACACTGGAAGCCATGATGTCAGCAGCAGTTGGGGCAGATTTCCAGTTCTCCATGTATCCTTGAGACAGACCATTTCATCATCAGCATTGTAGTGTGTGATGCCATTGATTACAGATCCACACAGGGGAAAGTTGCTGCATTCAGCAAAGGCAATACCCCCTCTTGCTCTGTCTTGCCTGTCCCAAGCCCCTCTCTCTCACTCTCCCCACTGCTTCTGTCTCTCTTAATCCGCACTCGAGGCACTCTCTCCCCCTCCCAGCTCCCCCACTCTCTCCCCCTCCCAGCTCCCCCACTCTCTCCCCCTCCCAGCTCCCCCACTCTCTCCCCTCCCAGCTCCCCTACTCGCTTCCCCTCCCAGCTCACCCCCACTGGCTTCCCCTCCCAGCTCACCCCCACTGGCTTCCCCTCCCAGCTCATACCCACTCGCTTCCCTCCCAGCTCCTCCACTCGCTTCCCTCCCAGCTCATACCCACTCTCTCCCCTCCCAGCACCCCCACTGGCTTCCCCTCCCAGCCCCCCCACTGGCTTCCCCCTCCCCAGCTCATACCCACTCTCTCCCCTGCCAGCTCCCCCACTTGCTTCCCCTCCCAGCTCATACCACTCTCTCCCCTCCCAGCTCCCCCACTGGCTTCCCCTCCCAGCTCCCCCACTGGCTTCCCCTCCCAGCTCCCCCACTCGCTTCCCCTCCCAGCTCCCCACTCTCTCCCCCTCCCAGCTCCCCCACTGGCTTCCCCTCCCAGCTCATACCTACTCTCTCCCCTCCCAGCTCCCCCACTCGCTGCTTCCCCTCCCAGCTCCCCCACTCGCTTCCCCTCCCAGCTCCCCCACTCGCTTCCCCTCCCAGCTCCCCCACTCGCTTCCCCTTCCCAGCTCCTCCACTCTCTCCCCTCCCAGCTCCCCACTGGCTTCCCCTCCCAGCTCCCCCACTGGCTTCCCCTCCCAGCTCCCCCACTGGCTTCCCCTCCCAGCTCCCCCACTGGCTTCCCCTCCCAGCTCCCCCACTGGCTTCCCCTTCCAGCTCCCCCACTGGCTTCCCCTCCCAGCTCCCTCACTGGCTTCCCCTCCCAGCCTCCCCACTCTCTCCCCTCCCAGCTCCCCACTGGCTTCCCTCCCAGCTCCCCCACTGGCTTCCCCTCCCAGCTCCCCCACTGGCTTCCCCTCCCAGCTCCCCCACTCGCTTCCCCTCCCAGCTCCCCCACCTCTCCCCTCCCAGCTCCCCCACTCTCTCCCCTCCCAGCTCTCCCACTCTCTCCCCTCCCAGCTTCCCACTCTCTTCCCTCCCAGCTCCCCCACTCGCTTCCCCTCCCAGCTCCCCCACTCGCTTCCCAACCCAGCTCTCCCACTCTCTCCCCTCCCAGCTCCCCCACTCTCCCCTCCCAGCTTCCCCACTCGCTTCCCCTCCCAGCTCCCCCAGTCTCTCCCCTCCCAGCTCCCCCACTCGCTACCCTCCCAGCTCCCCCACTCTCTCCCCTCCCAGCTCCCCCACTCGCTTCCCCTCCCAGCTCCCCCACTCGCTTCCCCTCCAGCTCCCTCACTGGCTTCCCCTCCCAGCTCCCCCACTGGCTTCCCCTCCCAGCTCCCCACTCTCTCCCCTCCCAGCTCCCCCACTCACTCCCCTCCCAGCTCATACCCACTCTCTCCCCCTCCCAGCTCCCCCACTCGCTTCCCCTCCCAGCTCTCACTCTCTCTCACTCTCTCCCCCTCCCAGCTCCCCCACTGGCTTCCCCTCCCAGCTCCCCCACTGGCTTCCCCTCCCAGCTCCCCCACTGGCTTCCTCTCCCAGCTCCCCCACTGGCTTCCCCTCCCAGCTCCCCCACTGGCTTCCCCTCCCAGCTCCCCCACTCTCTCCCCTCCCAGCTCCCCACTCTCTCCCCTCCCAGCACCCCCACTTTCTCCCCTCCCAGCTCTCCCACTCTCTCCCCTCCCAGCTTCCCACTCTCTCCCCTCCCAGCTCCCCACTCTCTCCCCCTCCCAGCTCCCGCACTCTCTCCCCTGCCAGCAACCCCACTCTCTCCCCTCCCAGCACCCCCACTTTCTCCCCTCCCAGCTTCCCACTCTCTCCCCTCCCAGCTTCCCACTCTCTCCCCTCCCAGCTCCCCCATTCTCTCCCCTCCCAGCTCCCCCACTCTCTCCCCTCCCAGCTCCCCCTCTCTCCCCCTCCCAGCTCCCCCACTCTCTCCCCTCCCAGCTCCTCCACTGGCTTCCCCTCCCAGCTCCCCCACTGGCTTTCCCTCCCAGCTCCCCCACTCACTCCCCTCCCAGCTCCCCCACTCGCTTCCCCTCCCAGCTCTCCCACTCTCTCCCCTCCCAGCTCCCCCACTCGCTTCCCCTCCCAGCCCCCCCACTCGCTTCCCCTCCCAACTCCCACACTCGCTTCCCCTCCCAGCTCCCTCCACTCGCTTCCCCTCCCAGCTCCCCCACTCGCTTCCCCTCCCAGCTCCCCCACTCTCCCTCCCCCTCCCAGCTCCCCCACTCTCTCCCCTCCCAGCTCCCCCACTCTCTCCCCTCCCAGCTCCCCCACTCGCTTCCCCTCCCAGCTCCCCCACTCGCTTCCCCTCCCAGCTCCCCCACTGGCTTCCCCTCCCAGCTCCCCCACTGCCTTCCCCTCCCAGCTCCCCCACTCTCTCCCCTCCCAGCTCCCCCACTCTCCCCCCTCCCAGCTCCCCCACTCTCTCCCCCTCCCAGCTCCCACACTCTCTCCCCCTCCCAGCTCCCCACTGGCTCCCCCTCCCAGCTCCCCCACTCTCTCCCCTCCCAGCTCCCCCACTCTCTCCCCTCCCAGCTCCCCCACTCTCCCCGCTCCCAGCACCCCCACTTTCTCCCCTCCCAGCTCCCCTCTCTCTCCCCTCCCAGCTTCCCCACTCTCTCTCCCCTCCCAGCTCCCCCACTCTCTCCCCTCCCAGCTCCCCCACTCTCTCCCCTCCCAGCTCCCCCTCTCTCTCCCCTCCCAGCTCCCCCACTCTCTCCCCTCCCAGCTCCTCCACTGGCTTCCCCTCCCAGCTCCCCCACTGGCTTTCCCTCCCAGCTCCCCCACTCACTCCCCTCCCAGCTCCCCCACTCGCTACCCTCCCAGCTCCCCCACTCGCTACCCTCTCAGCTCCCCCACTCGCTTCCCCTCCCCAGCTCCCACACTCGCTTCCCCTCCCAGCTCCTCCACTCGCTTCCCCTCCCAGCTCCCCCACTCGCTTCCCCTCCCAGCTCCCCCCACTCTCTCCCCTCCCAGCTCCCCCACTCTCTCCCTCCCAGCTCCCCCACTCTCTCCCCTCCCAGCTCCCCCACTCGCTTCCCCTCCCAGCTCCCCCACTCGCTACCCTCCCAGCTCCCCCACTCGCTTCCCCTCCCAGCTCCCCCACTGGCTTCCCCTCCCAGCTCCCCCACTGCCTTCCCCTCCCAGCTCCCCCACTCTCTCCCCTCCTAGCTCCCCCACTCTCCCCCTCCCAGCTCCCCCACTCTCTCCCCCTCCCAGCTCCCACACTCTCTCCCCCTCCCAGCTCCCCCACTGGCTTCCCCTCCCAGCTCCCCCACTCTCTCCCCTCCCAGCTCCCCCACTCTCTCCCCTCCCAGCTCCCCCACTCTCTCCCCTCCCAGCTCCCCCATTCTCTCCCCTCCCAGCTCCCCCACTCGCTTCCCCTCTCTCCCTCTCCTCACTCCACCTTGCACTTGACCTGATCCCCCATGCAGTCCCCCTCTCTCCCTTTCTGGATATTGCTTGTAAAATTACTTATTAATATATCTTTGCCAATTACCCTGAATGTTTCCTTAGCGATGAGAAGGTCGATGGATGCCCAGGAGAAATACGTGAAATCGATTGAGGAGGATGTGGAAGAGGAGGTGATGCAGCTCTCTCGTCCACACACTAACTGCGATGCAACATGAAGTCTTTCATTGAGTGACTGCTGATGGTTGCTGGGCTCACCTGGAAGTGTCTGGGTGATGGAGACGGCATCTCCCAGCATTCTTGTTGGTTCCAGGTGTGCAAGTTCAATCTGGGAGTGATAGTTTTCATACTTGCCACAGTTGAGCCATAGATTCATCTGCCAGCAGCTGCTGACCGTTTTTAAGCCAATTTTGTTAATGGACAACTTGCCTCACTTCGAGTGGGAATGTTTGAAAAATAATTTATTTCCAGGAACCTTTGTTTTTACCTTTTTTTTCCAAAAACATATCCAATAAAGATGTTTAGCTTCAGTACATCCTCCTCTGGATCAGTCAGATTAGTGACTGCTGAAAACTAAGGAACTACACACATCAGATTTGCCCTTGCTGATCAGTATGGTGATATGTCACTTTTCAGAGCCTTGTATCCTGCAACATCGGTCCTTTTAAGAACCCCAAAGGAAGCCCATTTTGTTCACCTTCACCTGCAGCCTTCCCATCTTCACATCCACTTGCGTATGGTGCCATCACTGCCCAGAAAGCCATTGCATGTTGAGTTTCTGCAATTGCTCCTTTTACCTCTTTGTCCCAGTGTTGCAGTTAGCAGGAGGTCATCTTACAGCCATTTCCATACTGCTCCCACAGCCACCTGAATTCAAGCTGAACTGTCCAGAATTGTCCAATTCACCATGGGATTGTCTTGTGGCTCTTTTCTCTTAACCCCCTTTGTGTCTTGGAGATCATAGCTACTGCAGAATGACAAGTTTTTGCCATGAACCTGTACCCCCACCCTCTGAGGCAGTGGAAGCAGAACCTAATGGAGCTGAGCAGAAGCACAAGACACATCAACTCCTCATGGGGATGCTGCTGTGAGAGACAGATACCATCAACAACAGCACCAACGTCTATAGTGGCTTTTTGGCAGAGGTAGGGGGTGGGGGGAGTCACCGGGCATATAATCTGGATGCCCAGGCTAATGCTCTGGGGACACAGATGCAATTCTCACTATGGTAGCTGGTGGAGTTTGAACTCAATATTTTCTTTTAAAATCTGGCGCCAGTCTGATGCTAGTCTCAGTAATGGTAACAGTGACAACTATCATCCATTCACTAATGTCCTTTAGGGAAGGAAATATGGCGTCCTTATATGGCCTGGCCTACATGTGACTCCAGAGCTACAGTAATGTAGTTGCCTCTTAACTGCCTGTTGAAATGGTCTAGCAAACCACTCCGTTCAAGGGCAGTTAGGGATGGACAATAAATACTGGCCTTGGAGGCAACCTCCACGACCCACAAAATTAAAAAAAATATTAATTTAGTGTACCCAATTCATTTTTTCCAATTTAGCATGGCCAATCCACCTAGCCTGCACATCTTTGGGTAGTGGGGGCAAAACCCATGCAAACACGGGGAGAATGTGCAAACTCCACACGGACAGTGGCCCAGAGCCAGGATCGAACCTGGGTTCTTGGCGCCTTGAGGCTGCAGGGCTAACCCACTGCGCCACCGTGCTGCCCATATATTGAAATGTTTGAAGGCACTTCACAGGAGCATAATAAAACAAAGTCTGACACTGAGTCACATAAGGAGATGATAGGCCAGATGACCAAAAGCTTGCTCAAAGAGGACATTTTTAAAGAGGTGTTTTCCAAACTTTTCCAGTATGACCCTATTTTAACACTTGAAAATTAACGTGATCCTAACGCCAGCAAAAATCAAAACAGCAATAAAGCAAAGTAATAATTAAAGTTTGCCTTATATAGATCAACATATACACCAGATAAATATGAATATTTGTGTTCTTAAAATACTTTGAAAAAATATTGTTGTTTAATTTGCTCATTTAGGTTTCAGCCAAGCTCTCCATTATCCCTGGTAACAAGCCCCTCTTCCTCTACCCCCCCCCCCCCCCCCCATTCACTGTAATCACCCCTTCTTTCTCCCATCACACAAAGTAATCATCCCCCCGCCACACCTAGCAATCAGCTCTTCTTTCCTCCCTCACCCCCCCTAAACAAAGTCATCAGCCCCTCTCCCCTTACAGACACACTCACAAATAAACTGTGTTAGCAATAGGAGGTGTTAGCAATTTTGGAAAATGTCAAAATAGATAAGTCCCCTGGGCCAGATGGGATTTATCCTAGGATTCTCTGGGAAGCCAGGGAGGAGATTGCAGAGCCTTTGTCCTTGATCTTTATGTCGTCTTTGTCGACAGGAATAGTGCCGGAAGACTGGAGGATAGCAAATGTTGTCCCCTTGTTCAAGAAGGGGAGTAGAGACAACCCTGGTAATTATAGACCTGTGAGCCTTACTTCGGTTGTGGGTAAAATGTTGGAAAAGGTTATAAGAGATAGGGTTTATAATCATCTTGAAAAGAACAAGTTGATTAGCGATAGTCAACACGGTTTTGTGAAGGGTAGGTCATGCCTCACAAACCTTATTGAGATTTTTGAGAAGGTGACCAAACAGGTGGATGAGGGTAAAGCTGTTGATGTGGTGTATATGGATTTCAGTAAGGCGTTTGATAAGGTTCCCCACGGTAGGCTATTGCAGAAAATAAGGAAGTATGGAATTGAAGGTGATTTAGCGGTTTGGATCAGTAATTGGCTAGCTGAAAGAAGACAGAGGGTGGTGGTTGATGGCAAATGTTCATCCTGGAGTTCAGTTACTAGTGGTGTACCGCAAGGATCTGTTTTGGGGCCACTGCTGTTTGTCATTTTTACAAATGACCTGGAAGAGGGTGTAGAAGGATGGGTTAGTAAATTTGCAGATGACACGAAGGTCGGTGGAGTTGTGGATAGTGCTGAAGGATGTTGTAGGATACAGAGGGACATAGATAAGCTGCAGAGCTGGGCTGAGAGGTGGCAGATGGAGTTTAATGCGGAAAAGTGTGAGGTGGTTCACTTTGGAAGGAGTAACAGGAATGCAGAGTACTGGGCTAATGGCAAGATTCTTGGTAGTGTAGATGAACAGAGAGATCTCGGCATCCAGGTACATAAATCCCTGAAAGTTGCCACCCAGGTTAATAGGGCTGTTAAGAAGGCATATGGTTTGCTAGCCTTTATAAGCAGGGGGATTGAGTTTCGGAACCACAAGGTCATGCTGCAGCTGTACATAACTCTGGTGCGGCCGCACCTGGAGTACTGCGTGCAGTTCTGGTCACCACATTATAGGAAGGATGTGGAAGCTTTGGAAAGGGTTCAGAGGAGATTTACTAGGATGTTGCCTGGTATGGAGGGAAGGTCTTACGAGGAAAGGCTCAGGGAATTGAGGTTGTTTTCGTTAGAGAGGAGAAGGCTGAGAGGTGACTTAATAGAGACATATAAGATAGTCAGAGGGTTAGATAGGGTGGACAGTGAGAGTCTTTTCCTCGGATGGTGATGACCAACACGAGGGGACATAGCTTTAAATTGAGGGGTGGTAGATATAGGACAGATGTCAGAGGCAGTTTCTTTACTCAGAGAGTAGTAGGGGTGTGGAACGCCCTGCCTGCAACAGTAGTAGACTCGCCAACTTTAAGGGCATTTAAGTGGTCACTGGATAGACATATGGATGAAAATGGAATAGTGTAGGTCAGATAGGCTTCAGATGGTTTCACAGGTCGGCGCAACATCGAGGGCCGAAGGGCCCGTACTGCGCTGTAGTGTTCTATGTTCTATGTAAACCATTTCCCTTCTTTTCCCCCTTTATGGTCGAGTTGCCAGTGCCTATGAACGATAGTCCTTAGCCTGTGTTGAGGAACCTGTACAACAGGCAGCAAGAACGGACACAGCAAAGTTTGAAGCAGTCACTCACCGACTCAGATGCATGACTCTTGTTTTTCTTTCCCATACTCAGTAAATGTCAGTGAGGGACTTGTCAGTCAGTCACTGAGTTACACTTTCCTGCGCCAAATAGCCACGCAAACATCCCAGGACTGCCCAATGCTCACTGCCAAAAGTGTTTACTGAGGTAAAAGAGGCTTTGGGCTTTTTTTTTCTGTTGCAGAAATATACTTTATTGATAAAACATCTGAAAGAACATTACAAACATAAAGTGCAATAATATTTGGGTTCTCTACATACATCATGTTGCACTCTTGAAATGCTTCAATACAGTCAAGAATAAAAGAAGGCTTTTGGCTCACTGTCCAACCCTTGCTGTTTAGCGATCCAGAGCTGCCCCACCAGAGCCTCCATAATGTGCAGCTTCCTCTTCACAGTTGCTGTTCCTGCCTCGGAGGAGGTGGAGTGTGTGACTTGCGATGAATATCTGGTCCATTTTTCATGTTAATATTTTAAGAGGTAATGTTTACTTCTGGAAAGACTAAATTAGCAAATAGGATAAATGTAACTATTTTTTAAAATTTAGAGTACCCAATTATTTTTTTTCAACTAAGGGGCAATTTAGCGTAGCCAATCCACCTAACCTGCACATATTTGGGTTGTGGGGGTGAAACCCGCGCAGACAAGGAGTGAATGTGCAAACTCCACACAGTCAGTGGCGGGATCAAACCCAGGCCCTTAGTGCCGTAGGCAGCAGTGCAATACACTGCGCCACTGTGCCGCCCAATAAATGCAACTAAAACAGCTTGGAGCTGCTTACATTTAAAAGTTTGGAGCCATGTTGACTTATGAAGTTAAAAGCTCCAAAGGTAAGATCATAAAACAGCAGGTGGGTTTACTTAGGTGGAGAACTGGAGATGTGGTGCATGCACTGCTTATAAAGTGCAGTCTGGAGAGATGTTTTTGGAGTTATAACTAATTTAATTTTAAAACATTGTTGTAAAATCATATATTCAAGAACTTTATTGTATTTTAAAATTTGGAAGGCCATTGCATTATTTGGACACATTTTTTAAAAAATCAAACACTCACCTTGGACTGTGAATGCGACTTTCTGAATTCTCCCTCAGTGTACCCGAACAGGTGCCGTAGTGTGGCGACGAGGGGATTTTCACAATAATTTCATTGCAGTGTTAATGTAAGCCTATCTGTGACACTAACAAAGATTATTATTATTAGCCAAAAAAAACATTTTAAAGGCAAAGACCCTGGTGATTTACTGGAAATCACCTGTGAAGATGAGCTTTATGCTTTGAACCTGTTATTTTGAACTCAGTGGGGAATGAACTGAGTTGGGGAAAAGCTGCTCAGCTTGCACACGCCTTGTCTGAAACCAGCTAGGAATCCTCAACTCAGTGGAACTTGCCTGTATTTGGAAACCCAGGAGACAGACGACAAGGAGGTCCCAAGGATTAATCCGGCTGTATTCTCCACGTCAAAGTTGGTGAGAACCTTCAGGCATCTACTGGGATTAGCAATCTGTCATCACACAAGGGAACTCCAGATTGACAGCATCGAAACCCTGTGAACATTTAAAAAAAAATAAAGTCTTCAACCACCCATCTCTGTAGAACCCTTTATTTTGTCCTTTGCTTTTGCATGTGTGCATGCTGGGATATTTTCAAAGGGATAGATAGTTCCACTTTCAGATTACTGGTATGTTTTTATTAAAGTATTTTTATTAAGGTTTTGCAGAATTTTTCATAATAAAACAGTAGTAACCATAATAACAAAACAAACTAGAGTGAACATTAACATAGTGCAAAAAGAGAATATACAATAACAATTAAATAGACATTACCCCACGCGACCCGTCTTCCCACACCATCCCAATGAAGCACTCGCACCCCCCCCCCCCCCCCCACGGATTGTTGCTGCTGCTGCTGACGTTTTAATTTTCCCCGAGAAAGTCGATGAATGGCTGCCACCTCTGAGAGACCCCTAGTGTAGACCCTCTTATGGCAAACTTTATTTCTTGAGGCTGAAAACCCAGCCATGTCGGTAACCCAAGTCTCGACACTCGGGGGCATCGAGTCCCTCCACATGAATAAAATCTGTCTCCGGGCTACTAGGGAGGCAAAGGCCAAGACGTCGGCCTCTTTCGCCCCCTGAACTCCCGGGTTTTCTGACACTCCAAAGATCGCTATCTCTGGACTCAGTACCACCTGTGTGTTAAACACCTTGGACATTGCCCTCGCGAACCCTTGCCAGAACACTCTGAGCTCCAGGCATGCTCAAAACATGTGGACATGGTTTGCAGGGCTGCCCTTGCACCTCATACAACTGTCTTCTACCCCAAAAAACTGGCTCATTCTCGCTGCCGTCATGTGTGCCTGGTGGACCACCTTAAATTGAATTAGACTGAGCCTGGCACATGATGAGGAGGAATTAACTCTGCCCACAGACCCGCTTCCAACTCCTCACCTAGCTCCTCCCACTTGCCCTTGAGCTCCTCCACCGGGGTTTCCTCCGCCTCCTGTAGTTCCTGGTAGATATCCGACACCCTCCTCCCCCACCCAGGTGCCGGAGACCATCCTGTCCTGTATCCTCAGTGGCGGCAACGTCGGAAAGGCCACTACCTGTTTTTTCAGGAAGGTTCGTACTTGCAGATTTAAAAAAAAATGTTTTTATTCTCCATTTTCACATTTTCCTCCAAAATTCACACCCCACCCACAAACAGTAAACGGTAACAAATAGAAAATCAATCCCCTTAACAATAACAACGATCCCATCCTCCCACCACTCCAAACAACGGCCCACCTGTCAATATATGCATCCAATAAAACAAACCCTCCCACGGTGGAAACAAAGGAGAAAAAGAGAAAGGAGTCCGGGACCGCCCATGGTCACCATAGAGTCCACTCTCCCGCCACCCCCCCCCCCCCCTTCAACGCCGTCCAACCTCTGAAAGAGTACAGTACATGATACCCAAGAGTTGTAAACCCCCCCTCCAACTCCTCCCGTCCACTGCCTCTTGTAAAACCCCTCCCCCCAACCTTGGTTCCTTCCCCCCAACTTTCCATCCCGGCTAGACCACTCGGACCCTGTTCTGCCAGGCTCCGATGGCCGCAGCCCCTCCCACCACCTCACTCCCGTTCACTGGCCGGTTTAAACCAGCCAGCGTGGAAGCCCCCGCCCGGGTCCCTTTCCCCCTTGCCCGGCCTTAGGAAAACCCAGAAATCCCCTTTTAACACACAAACCCCGCATATCCACCTACACCCCAAAGAGCCCTCACTTTTAGTGCAAGTCCCATCACTTTCCTTGTCCAAATATATACACCATTGGCTCCTTTAGCCCGTACACCAGCACGCAGTGAAACAAAAAAGAAGAAAATACAGTCCTGAGGTTACATCAGCACATGGCCATTTCTCAGTTCTGCCACAGTCCTGCCTTCGCAAACTCCTCCGTTGCTTCCGCCGTTCCAAAATAAAAGTCCTTGAGCTTATAAGTCACCCTCAGCTTCGCTGGATATACAATGCCGCACTGCACCTTGCTGATGTACAGTGCCCTCTTCACCTGGTTGAAAGCAGCCCGCCTCCTCGCCAGCTCCACCGTAAAGTCCTGGTATACACGTATACCAGCTCAGCCCACTGCACCACCCGCTTCTGCTTTGCCCAGCACAGGACCTTCTCCTTCACACTGTACCTACGGAAGCACAAAGTCACCACCCTTGGCGGCTCACCCGCCTTTGGTACAGGCCTCCACGACCGATGAGCCCAATCCAGTTCATATCGGGAGGGATCCTCCCCCTGTCCCAATAGTTTCGCCAGCATAGCAGCAAAATACTCCGTCGGCATCGGCCCTTCAACTCTTTCGGGCAGCCCCACAATCCTCAAATTCTGTCGCCTGGATCTGTTTTCCAGGTCTTCCAATTTTCCTCGCAGATCCTTGTTCGCCTCCGTCATATTCCGCATCTCCTTCCCCATCAAGGTAAGTTGATCACCGTGCTGCAACACCGTCTCCTCCACTTCCTTCAGCGCCTCCCCTTGCGCCCGCACCTCCGCCACTGCACTCGCCACCGCTGTCATCACCGGGGAAATCGCCTCCTCCACCAGCACACTCAAAACCTCCCTCGTCTCCTTCCTCATCGCCTCCAAGTGTTTTGTAAACTGCCTATCGAATTCTGCAGCCATCACCTTGATTATTTCTTCAGCCTTCAGCAATGCGGCCTGCCCTGGTACACCAGCCTCCTTTTTCCCTGGTGACCCCGCGGTGACCTCTCCACTCCCCGACGGGCCCTCAGCTGCGTTTTAACAGCCGTTTTCTTACTGACCTTTGATATCTTCTTCTGCTGTGCCTCCTCTGCGCCTTCTCCGTGCCTTTGACGCCTCCGTGGACCCTGGGACCGGGCTTAAAGTCCCGAAAATGCCATTCCCAAATGGGAGCCCTCCATTGCGTGGCCGCCTCCCGCCCGCCGTCCATACTTACAGATATTTAAAGGCGTTTCCTGGCGGCAGATTAAATTGTCCTCTAGCGCCTTCAAACTGGGAAAGCTCCCGTCTATGAACAGATATCCCATCCTTCTGATGCCTACTCTCTGCCAGCTCCGGAACCCACCATCCATCCTACCCGGGACAAACCTGTGGTTGTTGCATATCGGGGTCCAGACCAACGCTCCCTCCACCCTCTTGTACCTCCTCCACCTGTAACCATCCGGGCCCGGGGCTTTACCTGATTGCATGCCCTCTATACCCTTGACAATCTCTTCCAATTCAATTGGGACCCTCAGCCCCTCCACCAGGTCCTCTTCCACCTTTGGAAACCTCAACTGATCCAAAAATTGCCTCATCCCTTCCGCTCCCGTCGGGGGCTCTGACTCGTATAGCTTACTGTAGAATTCCTTAAAGACCCCCTGGATCCAAGACCGCGTTGCCCTCCTTATTCTTTACTCCCCCAATTTCCCTGGCCGCCTCTCCCAAACCTCCCTCCCCCCATCTGCTCCATAAAACCCTTCAGTTCCTTAGCCACTGCTGGTCACTTCCCTGTCCTGGACTTCGAATGGTCCAGCTCGGGGTCAATGACTGTGTTAAAGTCTCCCCCCATGATCAGGTGATGTGACTCTAAGTCCGGGATTTTGCCGAGCATGCAGCTCAGAAATTCCACATCATCCCAATTCGGAGCATAGATGTTCACAAACACCACCCGGATCTCCACCCACTTTCCACTCACCATTATATACCTGCCCCTCTTATCTGCCACAATTCTCCCAGCCTCGAATTCCACACCCTTACAGATCAGAATTGCTACCCCACTAGTCTTCGAATCCAGTCCTGAATGGAACACCTGGCCTACCCATCCGTTTCTCAATCTCGTGTGATCTGCGAGCTTTAAATGTGTCTCCTGAAGCATTGCTATGTCTGCCTTTAACCCCTTTAGATGTGCGAACACGCGCGTTCTTTTGACCGGCCCATTCAAACCCCTCACATTCCACGTGATCAGCCTGGACGGGGGCCCCCCGTCCCCCACCGACTAGCCATCGCCCTTTCTTGGCCAACCTCGAGCCCGCGCCCTTCGCTTCCTCAAGCGCCCCCACAGGGAGCCGCCGCTCCTGACCCTCAATTGGTACCCTGAAATTGATACCTCCTCTGTCAGCAAAGCAGCACCCCCCCTCCCCTCCCCCCCCCCCCTCCCCCCCCCCCTCCCCCCCAACAGCCCCATGACCCAAAACTCCCCGCCAAGCACAAGCTGGGCACTTTCTCATCCCCCACTACCCTCCCGAGAGTCAGCTGACCCTGGCAGCTCTCGCCCCTGGCGCCGATCAGACTGTTGCTTCATTGTCCAGACCCTTCTCCCCACGTGAATAAACTAATTAAACTACCACTCCAGCCCCAGTGAGTAAATAGTAATACAAAACAAAAAATAAACAGAAGACACTCTCCGTGAGGAGACGCTTGTTGAACCAAGCCTCCAACTTCCCGAAAATTCGCACTGAGTACAGGACCCCCTCCCCCCTCCGTATCTCAACTTTGCCGAAAACACTGCACACTCCAGCCACCACCTCAGCCCTTACACGCACCCAACATTGCATATAATCTCATATTAGAAATGGTACCGTGTTACCCAACCTTACCGCCGTATTCCACCAAAGCTTAGCTGCCCTTTAATTCGAGTCCAGCTTTTCTTGTTTGACAAATGACCACGCCTCGCCCGGCGTCTCAAAATAGTGATGCCGTTCTTTGTACGTGACCCATAGCCTTGCTGGGTGTAGCATCCCAAATTTCATGCCCTTGCTGAAGAGTGTCACCTTCACCCGATTGAATCCAGCACGCCTCTTGGCCAGCTCCGCACCCAGGTCCTGGTAGATGCGTATCACACTGTTCTCCCACCTGCTGCTCCGTTCTTTCTTTGCCCACCGCAAGACAGGTTCCTTGTCCGAGAAGCGATGAAATCTCACCACCATGGCCCTCGGCGGTTCATTTGCCTTGGGCTTCCTTGCGGGGGCTCTGTGCGCCCCGTCCAGCTCCAGGGGTCGAGGGAATACCCCCGTCCCTATCAGCGTCTCCAGCATCTTGGACACAAATGCTCCCGCACCCGACCCCTCCACACCTTCAGGGAGGCCCACAATTCTCAAGTTCTGTCTCCTGGACCTGTTTTCTAGGCCCTTCAGCCTCTGCTGCCACTTCTTGGTCGGATAGCTTTTTGGGGGCACGGTAGCACAGTGGTTAGCGCTGTTGTTTCACAGCGGCAGAGACCCAGGTTCGATTCCTGGCGGGTCACTGTCTGTGTGGAGTCTGCACATTCTCTCCATGTCTGTGTGGGTTTACCCGAGTGCTCCAGTTTCCTCCTACAAGTCCCAAAAGACATGCTAGTGGCTGTTTAGCACAGGGCTAAATCGCTGGCTTTTAAAGCAGACCTCGGCAGGCTAGCAGCACGGTTCAATTCCCGTACCAGCCTCCCCGAACAGGCGCCGGAATGTGGCAACTAGGGGCTTTTCACAGTAACTTCATTTGAAGCCTTCTTGTGACAATATGTGATTTTCATTTCATTTTCATTTTTCTTCATCTCCTTAATCGCTTTCTCTTGTGTTGCCTGAGTTGCGATCATTTGGTCTATTGATGCCTTCATCGAGGCCAGCATGTCCTTTTTAAGATCGGCAAAGCAGCCCCTAAGGAGCTCCTGTTGCTCCTGTGCCCACTGCGCCCATGCACCCTGGTCTATACCGGCTGCCATGCCGTGCCTCGGCGCCCGCTCCACACGCTTCTGTCTGGTGGGACTCAAACACGTCACCTGGCCACTCCTGGTACAGCTATCCATACAACAGAGAGGGAATCCTATTGGCAGTGTTCGCTTCACCAATCTGCCCCAAAAAGTCCGTGGAAACTCCTGAAAAAGGTCCGAGAGTCCGTTCCAGACAGGAGCTGCCGAATGCGCGACCTACTCCTCCATGGCCGCCACCAGAAGTCTCGTCACCGCTTCTTCAATGGCCTTGGTGAGATCTTTTCACAGTTGTTCTCTCTGCTGCTAGAATTCAGCTTTAATAAAGGCCCTCAAGTCAAGTTGAGGCCTTTAAGCTCGCCCTTCCCCCGCCTGCATGCTGGAAGAGGCTTTTGTCTTTGCTGCAGCTCCAGCCAAATCCCTCACTGTTTCTGCCGGGTCTGGTAACCAAGAGACATACCATTCCTGGGGGAAAGTACTCCTCCAACATTCACCTACATCTTTTCATCAACATTCCACCCCGTGTTGATTAAAAAAGAGCTCTTTTCTGTAACCTTGGGCAGGAGCTGCCTTGTGTGTGACCACTTACTCCATGGTCCACAGCGGAAGCCAGATTACTGATATGTTTTTGTTTTTTTTTAAATAAATTTAGATTATCCAATTATTTTTTCCAATTAAGGGGACAATTTAGTGTGGCCAATCCACCTACTCTGCACATTTTTGGGTTGTGGTGGCGAAACCCACGCAGACACGGGGAGAATGTGCAAACTCCACACGGACAGTGACCCAGAGCCGGGATAGAACCTGGGACCTCAGCGCTGTGAGGCAGCTGTGCTAATCACTAGGCCACCGTGCTGTCCCTCGATTACTGGTATGTTAACCAGTTATTGCAACTTGTTTTTAAAATTTTGTTTTATCAGAAATCAATCATTGAGTGAATTAAACATTTGCATAAATGGTGCTGCATTGTAGTAGTGGGGTTAGGTGAACTGCACACTCTTCCCATCCCAGTGGTAACAGCATTCAGTGAACCCAGAAAGGCTGTGCTCTCATGGAGATGGGTGAGGCTTAAGAAGGTTTTCTAGTTTCAATTGAGTTTTTATTTTTTAATGGGATTTGGATATCGTTAACAACACCAGCATTTGCTGCACATCTCCAATTGCTCTTCAACTGAGTTGTTCGCTAGGCCTGTTCAAAAGGCAGTTTGGAGTGAATCACATTGCTGTGGGTCACAGTGGATCACATTGCTGTGGGTCACAGTGGATCACATTGCTGTGGGTCACAGTGAATCACATTGCTGTGGGTCACAGTGGATCACATTGCTGTGGGTCACAGTGGATCACATTGCTGTGGGTCACAGTGAATCACATTGCTATGGGTCACAGTGGATCACATTGCTGTGGGTCACAGTGAATCACATTGCTGTGGGTCACAGTGAATCACATTACTGTGGGTCACAGTGGATCACATTGCTGTGGGTCACAGTGGATCACATTGTTGTGGGTCACAGTGAATCACATTGCTGTGGGTCACAGTGAATCACATTGCTGTGGGTCACAGTGAATCACATTACTGTGGGTCACAGTGGATCACATTGCTGTGGGTCACAGTGGATCACATTGCTGTGGGTCACAGTGAATCACATTGCTGTGGGTCACAGTGGATCACATTGCTGTGGGTCACAGTGAATCACATTGCTGTGGGTCACAGTGGATCACATTGCTGTGGGTCACAGTGGATCACATTGCTGTGGGTCACAGTGAATCACATTGCTGTGGGTCACAGTGGATCACATTGCTGTGGGTCACAGTGAATCACATTGCTGTGGGTCACAGTGGATCACATTGCTGTGGGTCACAGTGGATCACATTGCTGTGGGTCACAGTGAATCACATTGCTGTGGGTCACAGTGGATCACATTGCTGTGGGTCACAGTGAATCACATTGCTGTGGGTCACAGTGGATCACATTGCTGTGGGTCACAGTGGATCACATTGCTGTGGGTCACAGTGAATCACATTGCTGTGGGTCACAGTGAATCACATTGCTGTGGGTCATTTGTAGGCCAGACTGGGTATGGGTGGAAGATGTTCATCCCTAAAGGGATATGAGTGAGCCAGATGCTTTTTACAACAATCAATGGCGGTTTCACAGCCACAATTACTGAGACCAGCTTTATAATCCAGATTTAAAAAAAATTCAATTCCATCAACTTCCATGGTGGGATTTGGACCCGTGATCCCAGAACATTAGCCTGGGCCTCTAGATTGCTAGTCCAGTGACGTTAACACTACACCAGGGGTGGGCAAACTACGGCCCGCGGGCCGCATGCGGCCCGCCAAAGGTATTTCTGCGGCCCACCAAGTCATTTAAAAAAAAAAAAAAAAATGTTTTTAATTTTTTTTTTTTTTAAATTTTTTTAAGGTTAATGGGGGGGGGGGGGCTGTTGGGTTACTTACTGGTATAGGGTGGATACGTTGACTTGAGTAGGGTGATCATTGCTCGGCACAACGTCGAGGGCCGAAGGGCCTGTTCTGTGCTGTACTGTTCTATGTTCTCTATGAGGCGCCCAGAATCTTAACCGGGTGAAGTAATTATTTTACTTAATATACTATGCGGCCCTTTGTGAATTGTGAATTTCTGAATGTGGCCCTTGCACGGAAAAGTTTGCCCACCCCTGCACTACACCATTGTAGCAGGGGAAAGGGCTATAGTGAAATATTAGCAGGCTCAAGGTAGTTGGGGCTCAGCAAAGTCCCGAGTACCTGAGGAGGTCACTGGTTCTGTGCCAGGCAGTTAGGGCTCTGAGAAGTTCTGGGAGTCATTTATAACTCATCCAGGAGTTTGGAAAAACCCAGGACAGTGCCAACTTGGTGGAGTTGGTCTGCGCAAGTAAATTATAGGCAGGGAGTGCAGCCTTGTGAATCTCTTGGAGCACAATCTGATGAGATTGAACCAATATGAGTAGAGACAATCCGAGCTAGAGCCGCTTGTGAGGGAATCCATAGGATAGATCTTTGAAAGTGTGGCGCTGACATCCTTCATGAGGGAGACAGGGTTTTAATTAGATTTTGTAACTCAGTGGTCACTGACGTCTTGCTGGGTTGCTGATCAATCCGTGCGTTCTGGCATTTAATGTGCAATATGATGTGTTCAACCCCAGTTTGCCTGTCAATTCATATTTATCTCATTAATTCCGAATAGAGTATAAGTTGGAAATTGCAGATTGATTACTTTTCTGACTTTGTGTCGTAAAGTTAGTTTTGTTTGTTTAAGATTGTGGAATCTCGTGGCTAGATAGTAACTGGGATTTCAAACTTTGTCTACTTTAAACAAAGTCCCTAACACAATGTAACAGACTCCAAAAACTATCTTGGGCGTTGTTGTAGGACGTTGGTTGAGTTCCTGCACTGTACTTGGTAGCTGCCAGAATGTTGCTGGTGAAGTGAGTGAATGATTTAAGATGGTGGATGGGCTAACAATAAACTGGGCTGCTTAAGCATTACTGGAGCTTCATTCACCAGGCAAATGGAGAGGTTCCTATCACATTCCTGACTTGTGCCTTGCAGATGGTGGACAGGCAGGCTTTGGGGAGTCAGGAGGTGAGTTACCACGGAATCATATAGACTTGAAACATTAGCTCTGTTTCTCTGTCCATAGATGCTGCCAGACCTCCTAAGCTTTTCCAGCATTTTATGTTTTAATTACAGAACTCCCAACCTCTGACCTGCTCTTGCAGCCACCATATTTATATGACTGGTCAGTTAAGCTTCTGGTCATTGGTAATGTTGCTCATTATGCTTTCCCTTAATTTGCTCTGTTTTAATTACCTTTGCTCAAGAGTCGCCAGGTATCTTTCTGATACCACCACAAGGTTCAAAACCGAATACTGATCAATGACTCGATACACTAGTTAGTAAGTTTGAAATCAATGCACATTTATTTACACACACAGTCAATTATTACTCATGCACAAACTCTACTCGCTAAACTACAACTACTACTAAAAGCCTATACTTAGCTTCGGGGGGGCCCACTCAGTCAGAGGAACAATGGCCGTTGGCCGCTTCTGATACTGCTGGCTTTGAACTGGTATAGAATAGTAGCTAGGAGCGCCTATCTCGTAGTGTGTGTTGATCTTAGACTTACTTGGCTGGTGCTTGGCGGCCTCTCGTCGCTGAGAACCAAATGCCAAGGTGAAGGTGAAGATGGAGAAATAAGAGAGCGAACTGACCTTGGGGACTCTTCTTTATAGTCCAAAGAGTTTTGCGCCCTTCTGGGCGGACCCTGGACTTGGTCCCAATTAACTGGACCACGTCCCAATCATTTGTATCGGTTCTCTCCAATAACGGGGTCATTCCCCAATCGCTGGGCGGGCCCTAGGTAACTGTTGGCCTGCCTTTGTTTTAGTCTCCACTGGCGCCGGGGAGTCTGTCCTGATACCGATTGTTTCAATGTTTTATTTTGTCCCCGAAGATAGCTCATTACTATGCTAATGGCTTGTAGTTTCAGTTCTGTCTGGGCTCTGCAAGTTCCAATCCACAGGAAACCTTGCACCTGCTTGTTTTTCTAGTGATGTCCATTTTTCCCTGCACTCTTTGCGAGTATCCATTTTGGAATCGGGACGTGGCCACCCCAGGTGGCTACAGTAACTCCCAAGATGTTGATGTTGGAGGATTCAGCGATGGTAATAGTTGAACATTTGAGATGGTTAGATGGCCATTGTCTGCCACTTAAGTGGAACAAATGTTACATGCCACTTATTGGCGGAAGCCTGAACGTTGTCCAGGTCATTATAGCATCTCAAATGTCTTGCTGATGCTCAATGGGAAGTAACTAAATAAAATAATGCCAATAGCAGGTGCAGATATCCTGAAGGAGAGGGGACATAAGAGGACGAGTGTGTGTATTGTGGACGGAGGTAGATGAATTAAATTATATTATTTTACTCTGTGGCCTGCTTTACTCCATCAGGAAGCGTAACTTATGGCCCTTCCTGTACTGGGTCAGACGATGTGAGATGCCAGTGCAAATTTGACCAGCAACCTGTGTGCCACTTGGGCATTAAACTTCCTCTCACAATGTCACCTACTCGCATAACTGGTAAAATGGACAGTGGAATGGGTTTGTCATTATGTACACTATGTAAAATAAAGACCCAAATAATTTTATATCATGATCAGAAATATTTGCTGGTGGATATTGGAGGTTCGCCCCTTTAAGCAATGACGCTTTTCATTTTCATTCATTTTTTTCAGATGCTCAGGCCTTACGCCCTGATTTCCGAAACAAGTTCCCCTAGAAAATAGGTCCAGAGCTAAATGGTAACATATTTCAATGTTAAGCAAGAAGTTGCCGATTGACAACACAATTTTGCTTTTCTAATCATTGATGGTTCTCAATCTTTAAAAAAAACATTTAAAGCAACGAAAGGAGCCCGCGGAATGATGTCAGCAGGGAGGTGATGGAGGTTGACGCAAGGGCGACGTCGGCACGCAGGGGTGACGTATTCACGTCGGGGGGGGAGGGGTGCGCTTGGAGTCGTCAGGCCGCCGGTAACTGGGTGAGGCAGAGTGAGGGGTCAGCTGAATGGTGCTGGCAGTGGGTGTACCGGAGGAAGGGCACAGGAGATGCAGGATTAAACCTGGTTACAACATCGTCTAAACCCAGGGCTCATTTCCACCACACTGATTGGCAGCTTGGGCCAGGAGGCTGATGTCCTCGTGGTTTGGCCTGCTGTTAATCAGAGAGAGGGCCTCTGTGTGTCGGGGTCTGATGGGTTTCCAATGGCCTGGGGGCTCCTTTAAATAAAGGGTAAAGTTCAGAAGGAAATAGAAAGAAGGCTGAGAGGTGACGCGATATAATTGTATTAGGAGCAAAAAGAGAAAATGTAGGACAGTTGTCAGGTCGGATAGCATCTGTGGAGAGAATAGATGGGTGGCACTGTGGTTAGCACTGCTGTTGTACAGCGCCAGGGGCCCAAGTTCGATTCCCATCTCTGCATGGAGTTTGCACATTCTCCCCATGTCTATGTGGGTTTCGTCCAGGTTATTTGGTTTCCTCCCACAGTCCAAAGGTATGCGAGTTAGGTGGATTTGCCATGCTAAATTGCCCCTTATTGTCCAAAGGTTAAGTGGGGTTATGGGGATAGGATGGGGAGTTGGCCTAGGTAGGGTGGTCTTTCAGAGGGTTAGTGCAGGCTCGATGGGCTGAATGGCCTACTTCTGCACTGTACGGATTCTATGGAGAGCTAATATTTGGAGTCTGGATGATACATTTTATAAATCATCCAGACTCCAGACATTAACCCAGTGTTCTCTCTATAGGCAATGTCAGACTTGATGTGATTTACCAGATTCGACTATCTGCAGTAATTTGCTTTTATCATAAGATTATAAAAGGGTTTGTTAGGAAGAGTTAAACATGAATATAAAATAGTTACTGTTAAATCCAATAGAGAATTTAATAGAAATTTATTTACTAGGAGAGTGGTTAGAATGTGTAATTCGCTGCCATAAGGAGTTTTTGGGGTGAATACCATAGATGCATCTGAAAGGAAGCTAGATAATCACAAGAGAAATAGGATTAAATTTATCATGGTGATAGGATGAGATGAAGAGGAGTGGAAGGAGATTCAGTGATGTGTAAACACTAGCATACACCAATTAGGCTGGATAACCTTGTTCTCTGTTGGACATGAGTATAGAAATGTGCAGTATAGTAATCGCTTATTGTCACAAGTAGGCTTCAGTGAAGTTATTGTGAAAAGCCCCTAGATGCCACTTCTGGTGCCTGTTCGGGGAGGCCGGTGCGGGAATTGAACCTGTGCTGCTTAGCCAGCTATTTAGCCCACTGAGCTAAACCAGCCCCTAGGTGAAGGCTTTTCAACCTGTCCTACCTTTGCTGGCTCCTTTGAAGTTGCCATCCAATTTATCCCATAATCTTGCAAATTATTCCTCCAAACACATTCCAATTGCCTTTGGAAGTTCCCATGAAATCTGCTTTCAATATTATTTTGGGCAGTATATTCCAGATCATCATCATCTTCCGGGCGTCGGGGGGTCTTCCGGGGTGGGGGATCCTTCTCATTTCCATCCGCTTTCCCGTGATTAATTATTTTCAATCTCTGGTTACTGAGCCACTTGCCAGAGGAGACTATTCCTGTCAAAATATCTAATAATATTCAACATCTTTATTAAATGTCCCTCTCACTTTTTCTGCTCCATGGAGATCAAATCTTGCTCCTCCATCTCTCCACCTACCTGAAGCCCCTCAGCCCTGTTATCGTCCTGAGAAATTATCATTGTATCCTCTCCAAGGCCTTGATCTTCCTGAAGTGTGGTGTGCAGAATTGCGTACAACATTTTATTTAACATCAATTCACCAATTTATTGAAGTGCTCAATTTATTTCTTCCATTTGTACTAATTGTGAATTGTGGCCCTCCCTTCAGAGAAAAGTCACTCAATTCCAGTACTGCCAAAGGGCTTTTCTATGATCTTGCATGTTATTACCAGGAGGCATTGGTAAGAACTAATGGACTATCTGATCTTCCATCGTACTTCATAATTAACTCCTCTCCCAGTTTATAGAATCCTACCAGATCTGTGTCTGCACTGAAGAGCACCCGACCCCTGAGAATGTCTTGGATCCAGGAGGCGGAGTTGAATCTCAGAGAGAGGTTGTGTGCATCCATTTTAAAGGTAAATGTATTCATTTATCTTCAAGGACAGGCAAATTTGGTGGTGAGGGTGATTTACTATGTGGTAAAACCTGATAAAGACATTTAGATTTCTAAAATAAACTGCAGAATTCCTTGCCACACATCCACTCGCTGTTTCACCCCTCTGTTCTCAAGTTGATGTTCACTGACCAGGCAGAGCTATCTATTTCCAGAGAGGCTTCTGAACCTCTGATTAGTCTCTGAGCAGCCTGACTCTTTGGGAAAAATGCTTCCAAAAAAGTAGTCAGTGTATCTTCCCTGGATTTGTGTTCCAAGCTCATTAGTATGTTTCCCTGCACATGTAATTGAGAATTCACATTATCTTTCACGTTAGCAGGAACTAAGTACTTCTCTGCATTCCTGGCTTCAAAACTCTAAGGATGTGAGGAGATCTAGTTGTTGTATACAAGTCATAAACTAAACTCAAATTCTGCAATTCACACAAGACATAGATGTGCTCAATTGACTTTGTAGGACACAAGTTGTATTTCCACTGTCACCAGGCTGTACTTGGGTGCTACTCTGTTGCTTTTCAATTTAATCTAAAACTTGCAGTCAAATACCCTGATGAGCCGAGTGCACAGGGACAGTGACAGTTTAAACTAGCAGTTAACTTTGTAAGATGGTAAAATGTACCACTCCGAGAGCTAGAAGTACTTAAACAGTGGAGAATGGGGGAAAGGACAACTGGCACCATAAAACTATCATCGATTATGGGCAGCATGGTGGCACAATGGCTGGCACTGTTGCCTCTCAGCTCTAGAGACCCGAGCTTCAATTCCGGCCTCGGGTAACTGTCTGTCTGTGTGGAGTTTACACCTTTCACCATGTCTGTGTGGGTTTCCTCCCACAGTCTAAAGATGTACAGGTTAGGTGGATTGGCCATGATCAATTGTCCCTTAATGTCCAAAAGGTTAGGTGGGGTTATGGGGATAGGGTGGAGGCGTGGGCTTAAGTAGGGTGCTCTTTCCAAGGACCAATGCAGACTCAATGGGCCGACTGGCTTCCTTCTGCACTGTAGGTTCCATGTAATGGAAATGACCTATCTTATAAAAAGCCTGCAAGGGAGGGCAGCATGGTAGTGCAGTGGGTAGCACTGCTACCTCACAGCATCGAGGACCCGGGTTTAATCCCGGCCCCGGATCACTGTCCGTGTGGAGTTTGCATATTGTGAGTCTCAACCCAAAAAGATGTACCGGGGTAGGTGAATTGGCCATGCTAAATTGCACCTTAATTGTAAAAAAAGAAGAAATGGGTACTTTAAATTAAATAAAAAAAACTGCAAGGTTTCACCTTCCATTTATTTTTTAAAAATATAAATTTAGAGCACCCAATTATTTCTTTTCAATTAAGGGGCAATTTAGCATGGCCAATTCACCTAACCTACACATCTTTGGGTAGTGGGGGTAAGACCCACGCAGACACGGGGAGAATGTGCAAACTCTACACAGACAGTGATTTGGACCAGGATCAAACCTGGGTCCTCAGTGCTGTGAGGCAGCAGTGCTAACCATTGCACCGCCGTGCTGCCCCGAAGGTTTCACCTTTGTAAACTTCAGCAGTACTGGTTGCACTATGGGAGGGTGGGAGCCTTGTTCATTGCTAACCCTCGCCTAAACGATCTGCTGATAGGATGTTGGGTTGTGTCCTTTTACTTGGGGTAGTGTGTAGGGAGAAGAGTACACTCTATATTGCGTAAGTAAAAACCCCAGCTGCTGTTTTGGATATCTTGGAGCTCAGCAATTGGGTTGATTGGTAGAAGCCAATGATTTGTTTCCTCACTGTAAGGTGTGTCGCCCAATGTCAGAAGTATCTGAATAATTAGTCTTTGTACAGTAGAGACTTCGAAGATCATGTAGTCCTGTTCTGCAGGTTGGTCCAATGCCTGAGCATGTGGCATTCATCATGGATGGGAATCGACGATATGCACAGAAATGTCGAGTGGAGAGAGAGCAGGGCCATTCTCAGGGGTTTGAGAAGCTGGCTGAGGTAATAAACTATATCCACGTCTCACATTAACATGATAAATGCCCATTTCCTTGTTGGAGCGTCAAAGAGTCTTTTGTTTTCTAGTCAGGTTCCAGGGATGTATCAAAGGCACGTTGTGTAAAATCAGACTTTCAGGCTTTTGTACCTTTTGGGAGGCTCGCAAACTGCAGCTTTTGCCTGGAACGCAATCTGAGCACAGTTTGAAATGTTGTGAAAATTATTTTTTCAAAGCTGAAGTGAATTTAAATAAATGAATGCCAGGAGCTCAAGCACAATCTCAGACTCACGGGACGATCCTTTAAAACAGAGATGAGGAGGAGTTTCTTCAGCCAGAGGGTAGTGAATCTGTGGAACTCTTTGCCACAGAAGGTTGTGGAGGCCAAATCACTGAGTGTCTTTAAGACAGAGATAGATAGGTTCTTGATTAATAAGGGGATCAGAGGTTATGGGAAAAAGGCAGAAGAATGGGGATGAGAAAAATATCAGCCATGAATTGAATGGCAGAGCAGTCTTGATGGGCCGAGTGGCCTATTTCTGCTCCTATGTCTTATGGTCTAAGACAAATTTTCATAGCTGCATAGATATGGGGAGTTGAACTCCTTGAGAGGAGGAGCAGCAAAGTGTAAAACTGCTTAGAGTGATGGGAGGTTGGCATTTTCTTTTGCAGACTTTACGCTGGTGTTTGAACCTGAATATCCGAGAGGTGACTGTTTACGCTTTCAGTATTGAGAATTTCAAGCGCTCCAAAGAAGAAGTGGATGGGCTAATGGAACTCGCACGTCAAAAATTCACAAGACTTCTTGAGGAACAGTAGGCTTTCAGGAAATTATACCAACATTGAGTAACTACTCAGAATCTAATAATGGAAGAGCCACAGAGGTCCCAGGTTCGATCCCGGCTCTGGGTCACTGTCTGTGTGGAATTTGCACATTCTCCCCGTGTTTGCATGGGTTTCGCCCCCACAACCCAAAGATGTGCAGGCTTGGTGGATTGGCCACGCTAAATTGCCCCTTGGAAAAAATGAATTGGGTACTTTAAATTTATAAACAAAAAAACAAATCTAATAATGAGTCCCGGCTGTGTCACTCCATTACACAGCCAGAGCAATGCCCTGTGACTGACCCTCGGCCTTCCTCCTCCACCCCTGATTCCCCCCTGCCTGACTGTGGGTCCCAGGACTGAGAGATGCATGGGTCATCCCAGCAGTTCTGTGATAAATAGTCCATTTTCTGTGGTATTGACTCACCCAAACCATGAAGGAGGGCTCCAGTTTGTGGAGTGCACTGATGCCTGGGTTACAGAAAGAAAAACAGCCAGTATTTTCGCTCCTGATCACTGCCCATTGACTTCTGGACTGAGTACTTAAATATCCATGTGCGTAGTAACAGTGTGCTGTAAATACCAATGAGATTAAGAGATTTCCACCCCACTATGCAAAAAATCAAACTTGTTGATTTTCATTTTAATTTAGATTGACAAATGGCTTCCTCATTTTCAGTCCATGCAACAGCCAATTTGTGCACAGCAAATTCCCACAAATAGCAATGTGTGATAATGAACAAGTAACATCCAAGAGGGGGAGAGTTACATTGACCCTGTGTTCCAGGCAGTCACACCATGTAGCTTAAATAATTCAAATTTGGCCACTGGTCAGGGACAGGAGAGTGTGACAACAAGTGAGGCAGGTAGCAGGATCCTAAGCTTAGTATTGGTCAAGCCTCGGCTCTTGGCCTTAGCCAACAGGTGTGACCTACTTGCTCCCTTTATGGACGAGGAAAGAGTCTGCAGGGAGGATGATCAAACTGACCACTGCACCATGGTCCAGGAAGCCATTAAAGCGGGGAGAGCACAAAGAAAAGTGGCAGGGGTTTATATAATTAGGGGACAGATGGCATCCTTTGTGAGCAGGATTGAGAGTCCCTGATGGTGTTGCACACCTGGTGCCAAGGTAGAGAACATCTCGAGTCGGCTTGAAAAGATACTGGAGAGGGAGGGGAGGATCCAGTGATTGGCACCAACAACATTGGCAGCATGGTGGCACAGTGGTTTAGCACTGTTGCCTCACAGCACCAGGGATCTGGGTTCAATTTCAGCCGAAGGTTACTGTCTGTGTGGAGTTTGCACTTCCTCCCATGTCTGTCTGGGTTTCCTCCAGGTGCTCTGGTTTCCTCCCACATTCCAAAGGTGTGCAGGTTAAGTGGATTGACCAGGCTAAATTGCCCCTTAGTGTCCAAAGATGTACAGGTTAGTTAGGGTTATTGTGATAGGGTGGGCGAAGAGGGCCTAGGTAGAGTGCTCTTTCAGAGGGTTGATGCAGACTCGATGGGCCGAATGACCTGCTTCTGTACTGTAAGAATTCTATGGCAAGAGTATGCAAGATGTTGGTTCTGTTTGCTCATGACACCGGAGGTAAAGTCCCCTGCTACCCTTCAAAATAGTGCCATGGGATCTTTATGTCCAAGGAGGGCAGGTGGGGCCTCCGTATAAGGTCTCATCCAGCAAACAGTGCCTTCAGCGGTGCAACACTTCCTCAGCACTGCAGTGGAATGTCAACCTTGATTTTTGTGCTCAAATTTTGGAGTGGGACTTTGACACACAACCTTCTGATTCAGGTGGGAGTGCTACCAACTGAACCATGACTGCCAGAGTCATGCACGGTGGTGGCATCAAAGTTAGACCGGTTGAGTTGTGATTTCTCCACAGCGTTTGTTGATCATTTTTATTTTCAATCTCCAGAGAGAATTTGAAGAAACATGGTGTTTGTATCAGAGTCCTGGGAAACCTGACCCTGCTGCCTGTTGACATCCAGGAGCTGATTGCACAGGCGGTGTTAGCAACACAGAGTTATAACAAGTACGAAGTTCTACTGTACTCTGTATGTTTATAAGTGTGTCTGGCGGATGGCCGTGTCTCTGACACTCAGTCCGGATGAGTGGGGCACTCTCTCCCCTGTTCTTACTTTCCCCCACTCTCTGATGTTGTTCTGTTAACTGACCCACTGTATTGCAGATGTTTCCTGAATGTCTGCTTCGCCTACACCTCTCGGCATGAGATCACCAGTGCTGTTCGGGAGATGGCTCTGGGAGTGGAGGAAGGGATACTGAAACCCAGGTAATTTTACGTCATTCACCATACTGAGGTGGGAGCTGATCTTTGTTGAACCTCCAGTGTTCAGTATTCACCAAAGAGAAGGAATTGGTGGATGTTGAGTCTGGAGAAGGGTGTGTAGATAGCCTGGGTCACATTGAGATCCAAAAAGATGAGGTGTTGGGCGTCTTGAAAAATATTACGGTAGATAAGTCCCCAGGGCCTGATGGGATCTACCCCAGAATACTGAGGGAGGCAAGAGAGGAAATTGCTGAGGCCTTGACAAAAATCGTTGGATCCTCACTGTCAGGTGATGTCCCGGAGGACTGGAAAATAGCCAATGTTGTTCCTTTGTTTCAGAAGAGTAGCAAGGATAATCCAGGGAACTACAGGCCGGTGAGCCTTACGTTAGTGGTAGGGAAATAACTGGAGAGAATTCTTCGAGACAGGATCTACTCCCATTTGGAAGCAAATGGACGTATTAGTGAGAGGCAGCATGGTTTTGTAAAGGGGAGGTCGTGTCTCACTAACTTGATAGAGTTTTTCGAAGAGGTCACAAAGATGATTAATGCAGGTAGGGCAGTGGATGTTGTCTATATGGACTTCAATAAGGCCTTTGACAGGGTCCCTCATGGTAGACTGGTACAAAAGGTGAAATCACACGGGATCAGGGGTGAGCTGGCAAGGTGGATACAGAACTGGCTAGGTCATAGAAGGCAGAGAGTAGCAATGGAAGGGTGCTTTTTTAATTGGAGGGCTGTGATTAGTGGTGTTCCGCAGGGATCAGTGCTGGGACCTTTGCTGTTCGTAGTATATATAAATGATTTGTGGGAAAATGTAACTGGTCTGATTAGTAAGTTTGCAGACGATACAAAGGTTGGTGAAATTGCGGATAGTGATGAGGACTGTCAGAGGATACAACAGGATTTAGATCATTTGGAGACTTGGAGAGATGGCAGATGGAGTTTAATCCGGACAAATGTGAGGTAATGCATTTTGGAAGGTCTAATGCAGGTAGGGAATATACAGTGACTGGTAGAACTCTAAAGAGTATTGAAAGTCCGAGGGATCTAGGTGTACAGGTCCACAGGTCACTGAAAGGGGCAACACAGGTGGAGAAGGTAGTCAAGAAGGCATATGGCATGCTTGCCTTCATTGGCCTGGGCATTGAGTATAAGATTGGCAAGTCATGTTGCAGCTGTATAGAACCTTAGTTAGGTCACACTTGGGAGTATAGTGTTCAATTCTGGTCGCCACACTACCAGAAAAATGTGGAGGATTTAGAGAGGGTGCAGAAGAGATTTACCAGGATGTTACCTGGTATGGAGGTTAGCTATGAGGAGCAGTTGAATAAACTCGGTTTGTTCTCACTGGAACGACGGAGGTTGAGGGGCGACCTGATAGAGGTCTACAAAATTATGAGGGGCATAGACAGAGTGGATCTTCAGAGGCTTTTCCCCAGGGTAGAGGGGTCAATTACTAGGGGCATAGGTTTAAGGTGCGAGGGGCAAGGTTTAGAGTAGATGTACGAAGCAAGTTTTTTTACACAGGGTAGTGGGTGCCTGGAACTCGTTGTCGGAGGAGGTGGTGGAAGCCGGGACAATAGTGACATTTTTTTTTTTTAATTTAAGGGGCAATTTAGCATGGCCAATCCACCTATCCTGCACATCTTTTGGGTTGTGGGGGTGAAACCCACGCAAACACGGGGAGAATGTGCAAACTCCACACAGACAGTGACCCAGGGCCGGGATTCGAACCCGGGTCCTCAGCGCCGTAGGCAGCAATGCTAACCACTGTGCCACCGTGCTGCCCACAATAGTGACATTTAAGGGGCATCTTGATAAATACATGAATAGGATGGGAATAGAGGGATACGGACCCAGAAAGTGTAGAACATTGTAGTTTAGTCGGTCAGCATGGTCGGCACGGGCTTGGAGGGCCGAAGGGCCTGTTCCTGTGCTGTACGTTTCTTTGTTCTTTGAGACAGATTAATCAGTGTCGAGCCTAGGAAGTGGTTATTCAGTGTCGAGCCTTGAGGGTTGGGAATGGAGGGATTAATCAATGTTAAGCCTGGGGAGGGGTTGATCACTTTCTCACCTCTTGGAAATAATATCTCAGGGCACGTAGCCCCAATGCACAGCATTAATCTGAGCCCCTTTGTGTTTCAGTGATCTTTCAGAGTCTCTGCTGGGCAGGTGCCTGTACTCGAGTGGCTCCCCGGACCCAGATCTGCTAATCCGCACATCTGGGGAGGTTCGGCTCAGCGATTTCTTGCTGTGGCAGGTGAGGAGGTGACGCAGAGCTGTTGCTTTAAACATTTATCATAAAATGCACATCATCGATTTTATTAGTGCACATTTCTGCATTAAATATATTTTGAGTTTAACAATTATGCATTCTGACACTGTCTAAAGATGTAAAATTGTAAGACAGGCTGGTGTTTAACATTAATGTGTTACTGTGAAACATAGCAGGATAAAAATCATAGAGCAGATTTGCTTTAGCTTAGAGTAAAAGCACCACTTGGCCAATTTCCTAACTAGCTAATTTCATAATTAGATCAATAATTTATTTTCAATTACCTGGGTTTCACCTTTAGATAACAGTACCTTATGACAGACTTTATTAAATGCCTTCTTATGAATACCTTCTTATGAATAGCACCATAGACATTTGTCTGTTTACGGGTAGCATGGTGCGCAGTGGTTAGTACTGCTGCCTCACGGCACTGAGGACCCGGGATCGATCCCGGCCCCATCCCACTGTTTGTGTTGGGTTTGCACTGTGTCTCCATGGGTCTTACCCCACAGCCCAAAAATGTACTGGGTAGGTGGTTTGGCCATGCTAAATTGTCCCTTAATTGAATTTTAATAGAAAGACATTCCTCTGTTCACTACTTTGCTGCCACCTATTCAAAAAATTCAATTGGGTTCATCTGGCATAACCTACCTTTTACAAATGCATGCTGGCTCTCGGGCTGAAATCTTTCATGGTCGTCAATCACTTTATCCTTATTATAGACTCCAATAATTTACCAAAACAGATATTAGGTTAACTGATGTATAAGTCGCTGGTTTCCTACTGTCACCTTTCTTAAAAAGGTGAATGACCGGTGGAATATTCCAATCTAATTCCAATCCAGGGTTAGCACTGTTGCTTCACAGTGCCAGGGTCTCAGGTTCGATTCCCGACTTGGGTCACTGTCTGTGCGGAGTCTGCACATTCTCCCCGTGTGTGCGTGGTTTCCTCCCACAAGTCCCGAAAGACATGCTTGTTAGGTGAATTGGATATTATGAATTCTCCTGTGTACCCAACGAGGCGCCGGAGTGTGGCGACTCGGGGGCTTTTCACAGTAACTTCATTGCAGTGTTAATGTAAGCCTACTTGTGACAATGATAAAGATTATTATTATTAATAGAATGGTTCCTGACTGGAGAAAACTTTACAGTTAGGACATCTGCAGTATTCTCCCCTACTTCCTTTAAAACCTTGTGTGGAAACTACCTGGTTCTGAGGGATTTGTCAATATTCATTTTGATATTGTTACTTTACTTACATTAATTTTGGTGAGTCCCTGTCCCTGATTCAGTACTACTTGCCTTGTGATGTCCAGCATACTGTCCTTTTCCTTGACTGCAAGTGTGGAAATGCATAACTGGATATTAACATCCAAGAGAGACAGAATGTAAATACTTGATGGTAGACCATCCTTGGTTGTCCTAGACATGGTAAACTATCTTTCTCCTTTTTATATGCTGAAGAGTGTGGTATGCTCCAAAATTAAACTGTGAGCAGAAAGACAAAGCTTGCATTTATTCAACAATTTATCAAAACTTAGGACATCCCAAAGCTGTTCACACAATGATTTATTTTCAAGGCGCACAGTGGTTAGTAGTAGTGCTGCCTCACAGCGCCAGAGACACGGGTTTGATTCTGATCTTGAGTGGTTGTCTGTTTGAAGTTTGCATAGTCTTCCCATGTCCACATGGGTTTCCTCCGGATGCTCCGGTTTCCTCCCACAGTCCAAAGATGTGGAGGTTAGGTGGATTGGCCATGCTAAATTGCTCCTTCGTGTCCAATGGTTAGGTGGGGGTCACAGGAAAAGGACGGGGGAGCGGGCCTAGGTAGGGTGTTCTTTCAGAGGGTCGGTGCAGACTTGATGGGTCGAATGGCCTCCTCACTGTAGGGATTCTATGATTCTATTCTATGATTCCTCCAAGGTATTGCTTCAGTAAACTTTGCTACAACTTCATCTAGCAAGATGCTACAAAGAGGAATGAGAAATTGCCCGTTATATGATTTGTTTTAGAAAGGTTGGTTGTGTAAGGAATATTGCCCCAGGACACCCAGAGAATTCCTGTTTTTTGCTGAAAAATGATACAAACCATAGAAATGAAAGCCTTTTGGCCCATTGCCCCAAGCCAGTGAAGGTGCTGCAGCTGGAACTATCTAATACAATTTCCCTGTATCCTTTTATATTCTTCCTGTTTGTACTGTATCTCAGTGTCTTAGTCATTGTCTCTGTTTATTAATTAAACAATGATTGTTCACCTCTGCAGACCTCTCATTCATGCTTGGTGTTTCAGCCTGTGCTGTGGCCAGAATACTCTTTCTGGAATCTGTGTCAAGCCATCCTGCAGTATCAGGTCAATCACCCTGCCCTACAGGTAAGCATGTGGAAACCTGCAGCAAGTGCACCAGGACGTGGCAGCTTGGTACTCAACCTTTTTTGTGGGTAGTGGGGAAGGAGTAACATTCTAGATCTGCTCTCCTGTCCTGCAGACAGTATGGAGAGGGTGGCTGGTTCATTGGAAGAGGCTGAGCTGAGGCACAGCAGGCGTATAGGACATTGGGATGACGACCAGTAGAAATGGTAGACCCTTGTCATACTGTCTATCTATATCTTTCCAAGCTGCTCTAAAAGCCACTTAAAAGCATCATCAGTCCAACAAACTACACTAGTTTTTGGCAATGATGCCCAAAGATTAACCGTGTGTACCGTGTTGTAAGCTGATCACAAGCTACTCCCTCTACAGTGAGTACTTACCTTCACACTGATCCCATTATTGAACTTCATAAAAGGCATTGAAGCTTTACAATCTAATCCCCTGAGAAAGGAGGGTGAGTAGCAATAATCTCCTTCTAAAAACATACATATGAATTAGGAGAAGGTGTAGGACATTTGGCCTCTTGCGCCTACTCTCCCATTCAATAGGTTTGTTGCTGATCTGATTGTGGCCTCAACTCCATTTTCCTACATACCATCTAAGCCCTTTGACTCCATTGTCAATCAAGAATCTATCCAATTTGGCCTTAAAAATATTCACTGATCACTTCCAGTGGCATCCATGAGCTGAGCGGTCACGTGAAAGATGGCTCTTGTCTAAGAACTTCGACTACGGCCTTTTAACCACAACAAGCGGCCACCAAAAGTACTCATTAAAAAAAATAATGTATTTATTCCAAACATATTCAAAAATACGAGAACACAAATCAATAACGTTATCTACGCCTTCACAGTTTGTACAATTTTTACCCCCCCCCCACAAAATGGTCATGGACAGTCCCCACTGTGTCTCAAAGCTCAAACTTTATCTTTTCCAGCTGAAGGAAGTCATACAGGTCCCCCAGCCAGGCTGCCCCGGCATTGCCGACTGCCAGTCCAACAATATCCTTCGCCGGGCAATTAGAGAGGGGAAAACCACGACATCGGCCCTCCTTCCCTCCATCAGCTCGGGCATTTCCGATACCCCAAAGGTTGCCACCATTGGGTCCGGCCTGACCTCTACCCCCATAAACTTCGAAAGTGTGCTGAATATCCCCTCCCAGTATTTCTCCAACTTCTCACAGCCCCAGAACATGTGCACGTGATTCGCTGGCCCTCGCTCACACTCGTCTGCCACTCCCTGGAAGATCCCACTCATCCTCGCCCGGGTGATATGCACCCTGTCTCATACCTCGAATTGAATGAAGCTCATCCTCACGCACAAAAAGGTTGAATTTACTCGATGCATCACCACACTCCACACTCCTGATCCTATTTCCCCACCCCCAGCTCTTGATCCCACTACCTGCGCTCCCCTAGCCAACCATATATATCACCAATCCTGCCCGCCCCCTCCACATCCGGGAGCAGCAACCGCTCCAGCAGGGTAGACTCCGGCAGCTTGGGAAACCCTCACCATTCATTTCGCGCAAAGTTTAAAAAAAAAATTTATCTTTATTGTCACAGGTAGGCTTACATTAACACTGCAATGAGGTTACTGTGAAAAGCTCCAAATTGCCACATTCTGGCGCTTGTTCAGGTATACAGAGGGAGAATTCAGAATGTCTAATTCACCTAACAGCACGTCTTTCGGGACTTGTGGGAGGAAACCGGAGCACCCGGAGGAAACCCACACAGACACGGGGAGAATGTGCAGACTCCACATAGACAGTGATCCAAGCTGAGAATTGAACCTGGGACCCTGGAGCTGTGAAGCAACAGTGCTATCCACTGTGCTACTGTGCTGCCCTCACTTGCAATTACCTGCATTCACTTCCCTTTGGCAGCTCTACCCTCTCTCGCAGCTCTTTCAGACCTGCAAACTTCTTTTCCAGGTACAAATCCCTTAACCCTCACCAGCCCCACTTTCCCTCCACTTCCTATCCATGCCATCCGTCTCCCCCGGCTTAAACCTGTGGTTCACACACAATGGTGTCAGCAACGACATTCCCTCCATCCTGAAGTGTCTCCTCAACTGGTTCCACACCCTGATTGTGGACTGTACCACCCGCTCACTGTGTACCTTCCCGGTGACAGCAGAAGTGACGTCGTCACCATGGCCCTCAGGCTGAGCCTTCTACAGGACTCCTCCTCCATCCTAACCCACTCTAACCCCTCCCCCTGCCACCACCTCTCACCTTCTCCACGTTCGCCGCCACGTAGTAATGCAGCAGGTTTGGTAGCACCAGCCCCCCTTTCTGCCTCTGCCTCTGTAACAAGGCCCTCTTTACCCTTGGGACCTTTCCGGTCCATATAAACTCTGAGATCGCTGCGTCCAATTTCTGGAAAAAGGCCTTGCGGATAAAGATTGGGAGGGTCTGAAACACAAGCAGGAACCTCGGTAGTGTGTTCATCTTAACCACCTGGACCCTCCCCGCCAGTGTCAGGTGCAGCATATTCCACCTCCTAAAATCCCCCCTAACCACCTCCACCAATGCTGTCAGATTCCACTTGTGCATCGCTGCCCACTCCCCAGTAACCTGGACCCCCAAATACCTCAACCTGTCCCTGGCTAACCTAAATGGCAATGCCCCCAGATTGCCTCCCCAACCCGCCGCATTCACCAGAAACACCTCACTCTTCCCGACCCTGAGAAAGCCCCAAACCTCTCCAGTATGGCTATAATTCTCCCCATACTCTCCAGCGGGTCCAACATGAAGAGCAACAGGTTGTCTGCGTACAGTGACACCCGGTGTTCCCTACACCCCCTCCCAATCCTCTGCCACTCCACTGACCCCCTATGGGCCATCGCCAAGGGCACTATCGCCAACGCAAACAGCAACAGCGACAGCGGACACCTCTGCTTAATTCCCCTGTTCAACCCCAAACTATGTGAACTCATCTCATTTGTCTGTATGCACGCAAACAGGACAACATACAATAGATGCACCCATGCCACACACTTTGGGCCAAACCCAAACCTTCCCAGGATTTCGAACAGGTACCTCCACTCCTGCCGGAAAGCCTTCTCTGGATCCATAGAGACCACAACCTCTAGTACCTGCCCCTCTGATGGGGTCATAATTATGTTTACCAGCCTCCTAATGTTACTTAGAGCTGCCTGCCCTTTACGAAGGTCGTTTGGTCCTCAGCGACCCCTCCATCCTCCCCGCCACTAACTTGGCCAACACTTGTACATCCGTGTTTAGCAGTGCAATGGGCCTATATGACCCATACTCTTAACAGGTCTTTTCCCTTCTTCAGGATTAGAATAATCGACACCTGTGACAATGTGTCCGGTAGCTCTCCCTTCTCCAACACCTCGCTAAATACCCCCAGAAAAAAAGGTGCAAACTTCTTATAGAACGCTGCCGGGTAGCCGTCCGGCCCCGGGGCCTTCCCCAACTTCATTCCTCTTATGCTATCCATCAACTCCCTCAACTCTAAAGGCTCCTCCAGCACCTGCCTCCTCTCTTCATCCAGCCTCGGAATCTCCAGCTCGTCCAAAAATCACCCCATTTCCGCGATGGAGAAAGGCAGGTTGCGGGCCTTAATGAAATGGTATAGGCGGGTCACCCCTGGAAGGCAGAGGTCCGCGTGGAGGGAGCGGAGGAGGTCTATCTGAGCGCTGGCGCAGGTACCGTGGGACAGGGCATCAGGAGGCTCATTGAGCTTCCCAGGACGATACAAGATATAGTTGTACGTGGACAACTCGATCCGCCACCGTAAGATCTTGTCATTCTTGATCTTGCCCCTTTGTGCATTATCAAACATGAAAGCTACTGACCGTTGGTCTGTGAGGAGGGTAAACCTCCTGCCGGCCAAATAGTGCCTCCAATGTCGCACTGCTTCGACTATGGCCTGGGCTTCCTTTTCCACAGAGGGGTGACGGATTTCGGAAGCCTGGAGAGTTCTGGAGAAGAAGGCCACGGGTCTGCCCGCTTGGTTCAGGGTGGCCGCCAGAGCAACTTCTGATGCGTCGCTCTCGACCTGGAAGGGGAGGGACTCGTCGATGGCGCGCATCGTGGCCGTTGCGATGTCCGCTTTGATGCGGCTAAAAGCCTGGCAGGCCTCCGTCGACGGCCGGAAGGTCGTGGTTTGAATGAGGGGACGGGCCTTGTCCGCGTAATTGGGAACCCATTGGGCGTAGTATGCGAAGAACCCCAGGCAGCGTTTGAGGGATTTTGGGGTATTAGGGAGAGGGAGTTCCATCAGGGGGCTCATGCGTTCGGGGTCGGGGCCTATCACTCCTTTACGCACTACGTAGCCGAGGATGGCTAGACGGTCGGTGCTAAACACACACTTATCCTTATTGTATGTGAGGTTAAGGAGTTTTGCGGTTTGGGAGGAATTTCTGGAGGTTGGCGTCATGGTCCTGCTGGTCGTGGCCGCAGATGGTGACATTATCAAGATACGGGAAGGTAGCCTGTAATCCGTACTTGTCGACCATTCGGTCCATCTCCCGTTGGAAGACCGAGACCCCATTTGTGACACCAAACGGAACCCTAAGGAAGTGGTAGAGGCGCCCATCAGCCTCGAACGCGGTGTACATGCGGTCACTCGCGCGGATGGGGAGCTGGTGATAAGCGGACTTAAGGTCCACAGTGGAGAACACCTTGTATTTCGCGATCTCGTTTACCATGGTGGAAATACGGGGGAGAGGATACGCGTCCAGTTGCGTAAACCGGTTGATGGTCTGGCTATAGTCGATGACCATCCGTTTTTTCTCCCCAGTCCGGACCACCAGCACTTGGGCTCGCCAGGGGCTGTTTCTGGCCTCGATGACCCCTTCCGTCAGCAACCTCTGGACCTCGGACCTGATGAAGGACCGGTCCTGGGCGCTGTACCGTCTGCTCCGTGTCGCGACGGGTTTGCAATCGGGGGTGAGATTAGCAAACAAGGAGGGGGGATCCACTTTGAGGGACGCGAGGCTGCAGACAGTGAGGGGGGGGTATAGGGCCGCCGAATTGGAAGGTCAAGTTCTGCAGGTTGCACTGGACGTCCAGTCCTAGGAGTGCCGGTGCGCAAAGGTCAGGGAGGACAAGGAATTTATAATTTTTAAAAACCTTCCCCTGGACCGTGAGGTCCGCGATGCAGCACCCGGTGATGTGGACGGAGTGCGAACCTGAGGCTAACCCGATTTTGTGTGTTACCGGATGGACAGGGAGCGCGCAGGGTCTTACCGTGGCAGGGTGAACGAAGCTTTCCGTGCTCCCGGAGTCCAGCAGGCAGCCCGTCTCGTGGCCGTTGAGGTGGATCAGCGTTGTTTTGGCGAGCGTACGTGGACGTGACTGGTCGAGCTGAACGACCGCGAGCCGTGGAGAAAATCCGTGTCCGTCGTCGCCGTCCGAGTCGATGCTGGAGGAACCTTGCGTGCAAATCCCGGAAGGTGGTGGCCAGGATCCGTACGTGGAGTCGGGATCCGAAGATGGCGGCACCCAGGACCCGCACGTGGAGTCGATGCCCCAAGATGGCGGCGCCCAGGACCCGCACGTGGGGTCGGCGCCCCAAGATGGCGGCGCCCAGGACCCACACGTGGGGTCGGCGCCCCAAGATGGCGGCGCCCAGGACCCGCACGTGGGGTCGGCGCCCCAAGATGGCGGCGCCCAGGAGGCCCTCGTGGCCGCTGGGGGCGGAGCTAGCGGTGCCGGCGAGCCGTGTGGAGCGGCTGCGAGCGGGGGAGGTGAGGCGCGCAGGCCAGGCGCAGGAGCCCGGGGGCGGGGGGAGAAGACTCGCGCGGTGGGCAGGTAGGGACCGGGAGGGCCCGGAGAGGCGAGCATGTCGGGGCCCGGGGGAGAGGCTCGCGCGGCGGGCAGGTAGGGACCGGGAGGGCCCGGAGAGGCGAGCATGTCGGGTGCCGGGGCCCGGGGGCGGGGGGAGAAGACTCGCGCGGCGGGCAGGTAGGGACCCGGAGGGCCCGGAGAGGCGAGCATGTCGGGTGCCGGGGCCCGGGGGCGGGGGGGGGGGAGAAGACTCGCGCGGCGGGCAGGTAGGGACTGGGAGGGCCCAGAGAGGCGAGCATGCCGGGGGCGGGGGGGAGAGGCTCGCGCGGCGGGCAGGCAGGGACCGGGAGGGCCCAGAGAGGCGAGCATGCCGGGGCCCGGGGGCGGTGGGGGAGAGGCTCGCGAGGCAGGCAGATCGGGGCCGGGAGGACCCGGAGAGGCGAGCAGGTCTGCCGGTGAGGCGCGGGTCGGGAGGCCCGGGGGAGAGAGAGAGGCGCACAGGCCGGTTGCAGAGGCCTGGGGGCGGGGGGGGGGGGGGAAGAGTGCTGCGTGGCGTCCAGAAACGCCGCAGCCAGCGTTTTGGCCTGGCAGACCGTGGAGTAGTGGCCCTTCTTCCCGCAGCTCTTACAGAGGGCGGAGCGGGCTGGGCAGCGCGCGCGAGGGTGGTTTGCGAACCCGCAAAAGTAGTAGCGGGGCCCCGTGGACTTGTCGGGGCGTCCCGCGGCACAGGCCTGAGGGAGGTGGGGAGTGGCGGTTGTGAAGCGTGCCAGGAGACCTGGCTAGGGTCATAGAAGCGGGCGTTTTGATCCGCGACCTCCAGAGAGGAGGAGAGAGTCAGTGTCTCAGTTAAGCTGAGGTTGTCTCTTTCCAGCATCCGCTGGCGGATAGTGGGGGACAGCATCCCAGCCACGTAAGCGTCTCTGATCAGTAGTTCCATGTGCTCCGTAGCCGAGACAACTACGCAGGAGCAACTCCTCCCCAGGGCATGGAGGGCCCGGTAATATTGGTTGCCTGCTTTCTGGTGGCCAGCAGATGTCGGGCGAATACCCTGCTGACTGGTTTGATGAATTGTCCTTTTAGCTTTTGTATTGCGTCATCATAATCCGTTTCCTCTTTGATTATTGCGTAGGCGTCGATACCCACGCTGGAGTGGAGGACGTGCAGCTTCTGTGCCACGGTGGGGGGGGGTGGTTGTAGATGCTAGGAACCCTTCGAGGCATGTCAGCCAGAGTTGGAAAAGTTCTGCAGAGTTTGGAGTTTGCGGGCTGATGCGGAACTCCATCTTCAAAGTCTTAGTCTATTAAATTGATGTGCCATCAATTGTACGCGAGACGTGTGCTTTACAAAAGTCAGGCTTTAATAGACTAGAACACAGCTCTGCGATCGTCTACAATGGAATGGACAATCGCCGGGCGTTTGTCCATTTATACGTCATTAATGGAGGCGTGGTTAACTCAGCCTCTCGGCCAATCGGTCGAGAGGCACATGACCGACCAGGGCCAATGGTAAGCCGGTGTTCTGCCCCAATGGCAGACATGTATGCAGATCATATCACCACAGGGGCGAAACACGGGGAGAATGTGTAAACTCTGCACGGACAGTGACCCAGGGCCGGGATTGAACCTGGGACCTCGGCGCCATGAGGCAGCAATGCTAACCACTGCGCCACCGATCTGCCCTAACCTTTCCAGAATCTAGGGAATTTTGGAAAACTAATACCAATGCATCTATTTCAGCAGCTAGTTTGGGACACTTGTCAGCTTTTAGTTTTAATAATTTTCTCAGTACTCACTTCCTGGTGATTGTAATTGTTTTACGTTCCTCCCTTTCACCTCTTGATGCAGGCTTATTTCCAGGATATTATTTGCATCCTCCACAGAGACTGCAGATGCAAAAATCTCTGTCAGTTCATCTGCTATTTACTTATTTTACATTAATTTCTCAGACTCACTATGTAGAGGACCAGTGTTCATTTTACTTTTTTTTTAAATACCTGCAGCAATACTCTTACTATCTGTTTTTTATATTTCTAGCTAGCTTTCTTTAGTACTCTAATTTCTCCCTATATTTTCTTGAGCCATTTTTTTCTGTTTTTACGTGAAGCACGACCAGTGGATCCTCCCCGTTCCACTGCATATTTCTGCCCAACCCAGAGCAGATATCCCAAATCATGGCACCAGGAAGGCAACGCAGCCTTCTGGACTCTTCAAGACTCTTGCTCTTGGCTATGTCTGGAGAATTGTGTCTAGTCACTGGTTATACTGTATTCTAGTACCACTACATTCCTATTTATTGTTCCCCTTGAATGACCTCTGTACCATGGTCAGATCGTTTACATATCCTGTCGCCCCACTAAATCTATACAGGTTGCAAGCACCTTGAACCTGTTGGACAGTTGCAAAGGCTGATGCTCCTCCACTTCTACTTTGAGTCTTCATACCTCCTGACTCACAGTCACACTTTCCTTTCCCTGACCAAATCGGAAGCCCCTATTCTAAGGGGTGTGACTGCCTCATGGTACAAAGTGTCCAGGTAACTTGATATATCTCGGTGTCTGCAGCTCGGCCTCCAGCTCAGTGACTCACTTACTACAGACATGTTTGCCCTAGATGCACACTGGCATCCAATAACCTGTTGATATACCTTACTAGAACTAACAAAACATTACAATTACTAATGCACACATTTTGAAGATTAACGAGTAAAATATTCACCAGACAACCATTTATGTTTTGCTTTAATTTCTCTCAGAATTTAGTCACTCCTCCCTGGAGCCATAGACTGGATTGGATTAGATAGGTCTTCCAGGTGCTGCTTTCTGCCACCAAATTCTCCTTTCACACACACTTGCAGCTGACTGCATCTGCATCCTCTTTTTGCTTGCTCTTCCAGGTACTGCTTACTGCCTCCAGATCCTCTTTTTGCCAACTCCTGGGCTAGAGCTGTTTGAGCTAGATAGTTGTGTCCCTTATTCCAGTCCCTGTAAGATTTACAAATAATGTTTCCACTATGATGCATGGGTGTGTGGTGGCGAAAAACAATTTAATGGGATTGCATACTGAAAAATCTGTCCATGCACAAAGATCACATTTTAGAGGGAATGTGGATGACAAGCTGTCATTTAGATATGCAACTGCTGCTTATTACATCAATGTAATGACTTAGGAGCAGATTTAACTAATATTAAATATGCTGACCTACATATTGACCTTTGCATGTGAGCCTAAACTGGTTAGTTCTTTTATTTTGCAGAAAGCTAAGTTGTTGCACGAAGCAGCATGTCGGCATCAGCAGGTGGAGGCAGATCTTGCCTGTGTGCTGGAGCAACTGGGAACAGTGGGGGAGACCGGAGGCACAGAGTGCAAACAGGAACTGATCCTAAAGTACAGCAGAGAACGAGAAGAGAGAGTCTCCAATTTCCTGCAGAGGCTAGAGAACAAGCGGAGGAAATTTCTCACTGACTTGGTGCAGAGCTCTGCACCGTTTCTACGTGTTTAGGGAACACGGAGTGGACAGCTGACAGCAGGGTGAGAATTAAGTGATAAATATGTAACAGGTGTCTTGTGCTGTTATTGGATGTCTCTGACCCACTGCCTGTTAAATTCAGCTAGCAGGTTTTGGATTCAAGGTCTTCTTGCTCCCAGTTTCTGCCGGCTAGGTTTCTCACTCTGACATGAACTAGATAAATGCAGCTGTCTCCAGATGTATGTGCCAGTTGGGAATACAAAAATGCCCATGTTTGAATGCTGCACCTTGCATAATGTGAACGGTGATGTCCACTGATATGGAGATTGATAATATTTGAGTTGTGAAGCCTCTGGTGCAAATGAGAATTATGTAGTAGCTGCAGTTTTCCCTGCTAACTTCGTGCCAAGGATAAAACATGGTCACATTCTGTCCCTTTATGGAGGGCTTTAACTTCAGACAGTTTGGCACTGTGACTGCCACCCACAGCTGGCACTCTGAGACTCTGTTGGCGGGACCAGTAGTCTGACTGCCACGGCAGCACTCTTGACACCTGTTGGCAGTGCATTTCCAGGTTTCCTATTCCTGATCACTGTCCATTTGCCATGGAATGCTGTGCATGTGTGGACAGAATTGAGTTCAGTTGTGTCCCCTCCAAAGTTGAATTATCACTGGGCTCGCTGGTTAGGAGTATGAACATATGAGAAACCAGTGATTATTAAACTGTTCCTGAGACTGTTGAGAGTGGCAGGTGCTGAAAAAGCCTATTGTTCCCATGCGATGGAGATTTTTGATTTTGATTTAATTGTCACATGTACCGAAGTACAGCGAAAAGTATTTTTCTGTGGCCAAGGGAACCTACACAGTATATACATGGTAGACAAAAAAAAGAATAATCAACAGAGTACATTGACAATTGGTACATCGACAAACAGTGATTGGTTACAGTCCAGAACAAAGGATCAAACAAAGCAGATCATTCTTCAATGAGACATTTGAGCCTCTGAACATGGACAATGTTTGAAATTGATCCTGTTGGAAGTGTGAGGGCAAAGTATTTTCCCCAGTTATATACAACCCTCAGTATGAATTTTAATGTGAGGAGTTTTTTGTATTCAGTGAATCAAAGTGTCATTTAAGGACAATTGTTGAATCCTGCTGCAGAATAGCTGTTGCTCTCAGTGTCTGTCTAATCTGTCAGTTCTGAGATTAATACCTCACCTGAATAATATAAAACAGAACATTGTAAGAGGTTTGAATGGCTGAAGTGTGTGTTTGCTAAATAATAAATGCACAATAGTATGGATTAGATACTTTGGAGGAATGCAGGTGTGCAGTCCAATATCCCCAGTCTGAGGAAGGAGGATATTGATCTCGATAAATCCCAACTCAGAAAACCCCCCAGATTGATCAGAGTGGCCCTGTCCTGCACTGATGGCAGACTGATCCAGAACTTCATTTGTGAACCGACTTCAGCTAAAGAGGCTCATTACTAGGGAAGAATTTGCTGGGGTCACAGACTTTAAGTTGTGGAATCAGATTCTTTTGAGTGAAACTAAAAGATAAATCACAACACTTCAAATGTATAACAGGCCCATCAGAATCTGAATTAGACATTCACTACCAATCTTTTGAATAGTCTGATGAATATATGCTAAAATACATATGCCAATATCCTCACCAATTTCTAATCAACAGCCTATGGGAAGTAGTTGGAATGAAATGTCAATTTAATTGATCTGTTGTGCTTAATCTAGCAGATACATTGTAAATACTGACACATGGCGGCACGGTAGCACAGTGGTTAGCAAATACATTGCTTCATGGCTCTAGGGTCCCAGGTGTGAGTCCTGCTTGGGTAACTGTCTGTGCAGAGTCTGCACGTTCTCCCCATGTCTGCGCGGGTTTCCCTCCACAAGTTCCGAAAGACGTGCTTGTTAGAGGGAATTCAGAATGTCCAATCCCCTGTGTACCCGAACAGGCGCCATTGTATGGTGACTAGGGGATTTTCACAGTAACATCATTGCAGTGTTAATGTAAGCCTACTTGTCACACTAATAAAGATTATTGTCTTAGATGCGATTCAAGGGAACTACCTCGGGTAGAGCCAGCATTTACAGCATTCACCTCTTGAGTCGCTGGACCTCATTTTCTGCAGCTTCCAGAAGGAGCTTGTCTTTAAAGAGACAGTGATATTTTTGTCAATCTGTTGCGAGGGGACGAAGACCTCACACTGTACGTGTTTATGAGCGTTATATAGATATACTCATGACTATTTATAAAATTTTAAAAGCAGGACAAATGCCTTTTAAAATAATCGAATGGTCCTTCTGTGACCTTTGACCGAAATACCTGGCAGTATTGAAGAATCTTGAACTTTGTTATCCCTGAAGAGAATCGACAAGCCCCTTGTGGCTGCACAGACCAAAAGGCTATCTACATTTCGTAACCCAGCTTGGCTAACTGGAGTCTACTCATCTGCAAAGACAAAGGGACCCACAAACTTCCTTTTAAGTCTTTGTGATTGAGACATTTAATCATCTTGGAGACCCAGACAAGGGATACACATTCCTGGTCAAAGACAATGTGGCAGGATGGGGGTCATGTGGCATGGACCTTTAACTGATGGGACCAGTTATGTTGCCTTGCTGTACTGCAAACTCAATCTGCCATTTTACTATCTAACTAGCGATATCACAGAGAAGAGGCTCTGCCCATATTGAATACTTGGCCCCATTTATACTGTTTCTGGTGGAACTTCTGTATCAATGACCACAAGACTGATTAATCTCTGTGTTTATCTCATTGTGTGAATTTAACACCACTGGAAAAGTGAATTATAAAGCGTTGGGTTTCAACCCACTTACTTTCGTGAAGGAATACCCCATCGGACTTTGATTCTAGACTCTGGATCCACGTGAAATAATATTTCTATCCCCAATCCCTCTTTTACTGTATGGATGCAAAGGACGCAATGTTGTGGACCTCTTCTCGTGTTTGTGCGCAAATAAACTAAGCCTTTGAGTTCATTGTATCTCAAGTCTGCTGTTGGGTTATTAATAGAAAACTCTTATCACACCAAAACCGAGGGATTGGGAAATACGCATCTCCACTTATTAATCAAAAGCACCTTTATTTAATAAAGTTAGAAGAGATCGACCTACATAGTAGCAGGTTGGTTTGCTTCTCTAAAGAGCTGGTGATATGATGTCTGCAAGAACAATGACAGCCCAGCGATGTTTTTGCTTTTGGAGGTGGGGCTAAATTAGTTAAAAAGCTTTCAGTAATTCCTGAAAGGTTGTAAAATGAATGTAGTTCCTCAGATCAAGGAAGAAATTGTAATTGAGGGATACCATCAGTTTGAGTCCAGCCCAGAGTAAGCTATGTCAACATGGAGATGGGTGGAGCTTGAGACAGTCCTCTGGTTTCAATTTATTTAGATGTTTGCTGGGAGTTAGTTGCAGTTTGGACCTCATACAGTTTTTAGATCACTGAGAGAACTTAGCCAGAGTAAATGACAGACCTTCACCTTGAGCAGAGTAACTAACTAATGTCATAATTTAGTGTGTGGAACATGGGTGAGTCATAAACTCCGTTTGATGGTGGCACGGTGACGCAGTGCTTAGCAGTGCTGTCTCACGGCGCTGAGGACCTGGGTTTGATCCTGGCTCGGGTCACTGTCTGTGTGGAGTTCACACATTTTTCCCGTGTCTGTTGTGGATCTCACCCCCACAACCCAGAGATGAGCAGGGTAGGTGGATTGATCATGCTAAATTGACCCTTAATTACAAAAAAAAACAAACTCAGTTTGAATCTTGAGGGAACAGGAGCTGTTAGATTGCCTAATTTGAAGCTAGTGGGAGAATTTAGAGGGCCTCACTGTACTTTACTTTATTTTGCAAATAAAACAATCAGCTGAATTAGCTTTTAAGTATTGAAAAGTAACCAGATCAAGGGACTGGAATATCTAGTCTCGAGATGGTAAATGAAAATATTACTTCTGAGAATAGCTGGAGTTGAGGAGAATTAAAGATTCAGAAGACTATGGCATACTTATAGATGGTCCCAACATAAGTAAATAACCTTAGGATGTGTCTTCTAAGAGAATTCTTGAGGTGTTGGGGTTCTTATTTTACCTTCTGATGAGAGTCGATAGTCTGGTTGATTGGAGCCTTAAAAAATACGATTTTATTGCTAATTATTCACTTGATTAAGAACTGAAACAAAACTTCAGAAATGAAATATTAAACGATACACAAAAAAGACAAACTCATGGTAAAAAGCATAAAACATAAAAGCATAAAGAACTCACTTTGAACACAAACAAACATAGATGATTCAGGAATTCAGGAACAAGACGTCGACCAGGAGGTCCTCCTTTTAAGGGAATTCTTATCTCTGGTTTAATCCTTCATTGGTTTCTAATTCTCAGCTGATACCTCCTGGTTTGTTCAAATGGATGTCTGTTACTTAGAGGATGATTATTAATCAAGTATTGGACATTACTTAATATTGACTGGTGCCTATCAAGACTTGCTCAGCATCTGCGTGCACAGTTTTAGGAAAATTACCGGATATGTTTCTCATGCTGCAGCTCGGCCTGGTGACCTTGATATAACTGACTGGTTGATGCATTCTTATTGCTGAATACATTGGAATGCATCATGTGAAACAGTGACTGAAACAATGACTGGATTCACACAGTCAAGACACTTAATAATTTTTACCTCTCTGCTACATACATTTAATTAGCACCTAAACCTATGAATAAATCAATACTCATCAGTTCCCCTTTTGATTCTGTTTGAGGTTATGCTGGTAGGTACTCTCATCTGGGAATATAGTCTTTGTATAGAACCTTAGCTGTGTGGCTAGCTGTAGCTCTTCTGGTCGGATCGGCCTCGACCCACCTGGAGAACTTGTCCGCTATTATCAGGACGTCACCTTTGACATGGCGGAATGGTAATGTAATCGACCGGTATATACTGGAATGGTCCTGCAGGGTAGAAGCTCTCAACTGAGGCATTGATGTTCTAGGTCCTGAATCGTTCCTATTAAAATAAATTTAGAGTACCAAATTCATTTTTCCAATTCAAAAGAGAAAATGCTGGAAAATCTCAGTCTGGCAGCATCTGTAAGGAGAGAAACGAGCAAACGTTTCGAGTCCAATGACTCTTTGCCAATTAAGGGGCAATTTATTGTGGCCAATCCACCTCTGCTGCTCATCTTTGGGTTGTGGGGACGGAACACGCGCAAACTCCACACGGACAGTGACCCAGAGCCGGAATCGAACCTGGGACCATGGCGCCGAGAGGCAGCAATGCTAACCACTGTGCCACCATGCTGCCCTATAAAGTTGTTCTTCTGACAGGTGGCGCAGCGGTCTGCGACCACCTCGGTGTGTTTACTGAATCCTCAACCCCAGCAGCTTTTCTGGAATAAAGCCAACATCTGTTGAGGGGGCCAGGTGCCCCCATGAGTGGATCTGTTGGGCCGAAAAGGGTATCAGTGACTGTGGTGCAACTGGTCTGTCAGTGTCTGCTTGTCTCCAAATCCCATCTTCATAGAAATTGTAACCTGCTTCCATCCGCAGAGATACAGGGCGGGGCCCCTATGCATCTCTCCTTACGTAGAGCCATGTCCCTGACACCCCTATGGTTTTGCCCGGCAAGACCTGGCCCAGTGTCCGCCATTTCCACAATTGTGGCATTTTAACTATATTGGTTTCAGCTCCCGTGTAGTATTTGAATTATATAGGGCATTAGTTGTTGACTGAAATGGTAAATCTTTAGGCTGTAACCCTCTCTGGAGAGCACAAATTCTAGCTTCCATATCCCAGTCAATTTGAATACATCGATCTATTAATATCGCATATGTTATTGATACTCAGTCCCACTAAGGAAACACCAATTTTAATGCAGTAGACATCCATTCTCAAACCAGCAACAAAGGCAGTCTTCAACAGCCCAAAAGTACTTGTGTCCGAAGTCTTATTATTGGAGAGGATTCTTAGAGATAGAATTTTCTCCCACTTGGAAATATTAACGAGAGGCAACATGGTTTTGTGAAGGGGAGGTCGTGTCTCACTAACTCGATTGATTTTTTGCGAGGAAGTGATGAAGATAACTGATGCGGGTAGGACAGTGGATATTGTCTACATGGACTTAAGTAAGGACTTTGACAAGGACCCTAATGGCAGACTGGTACTGAAGGTGAAGTCGCACGGGATCAGAAGTGAGCTGGCAAGTTGGATGCAGAACTGGCTTGGTAATAGAAGACAGAGGGTAGCAGTGGAAGGGTGTGTTTCCAAATGGAGGGCTGTAAATATAAACGATTTGGAGGAAAATGTAACTGGTTTGATTAGTAAGTTTGCAGACGACACAGGTTGGTGGAATTGCAGATAGTGATGGGGGACCGTCAGAGGATATGGATCGGTTGGAGAATTGGGCAGATGGAGTTTAATCTGGACAAATGCGAGGTGATGCATTTTGGAAGGTCTAATACAGATGGGAAATATACAGTAAAGGGCAGAACCCTTCAGAGTATTGATAGGCAGAGGGATCTGGATGTACAGGTACACAGGTGGAAAAGGTAGTCAAGAAGGCATACGACCGCATGCTTGTCTTCATTGTCCGGAGCATTGAGTTTAAAACTTGGCAAGTCATGTTTCAGCTTTATAGAACCTTAGTTAGGCCACACTTGGCAGTATAGTGTTCAATTCTGGTTGCCACACTACCAGAAGGATGTGGTGGCTTTGGAGAGGATACAGAAAAGATTTACCAGGATGTTGCCCATTATGGAGGGCATTAGCTATGAGGAAAGGTTGGAGAAATTGGTTTGTTTTCACTGGAACAACAGAGGTTGAAGGGTGGCCTGATAGAAGTCTGCAAGATTTTGAGGGGGCAAACTCATGGCTAAAAGCATAAAGAAATCACTTTGAACACAAACAAACAGATAGATGATTCAAGAATTCAGGAAATCTAGAACAGGACCTTGACCACGACGTCCTACTTTTAAGGGAATTCTTATCTCTGGTTTAATCCCTCATTTACTCTCATTGGTTTCTAACTCTCAGCTGAGGCCCTCCTGGTTTGTTCAAATGGATGTCTGTTAGAGGATGATTTATTAATCAAACATTGGACATTACTTAAGATTGACGGGTGCCCATCAAGACTTGCTCAGCATCTGCGGGCGCAATCTTAGCAAAAACTCTGGTGCGGCCTCACCTGGAGTACTGCGTGCAGTTCTGGTCACCACATTATAGGAAGGATGTGGAAGCTTTGGAAAGGGTTCAGAGAGATTTACTAGGATGTTGCCTGGTATGGAGGGAAGGTCTTACGAGGAAAGGCTCAGGGACTTGGTTGTTTTTGTTAGAGAGGAGAAGGCTGAGAGGTGACTTAATAGAGACTCTCAGAGCCTTGTGTAGTCAATCATGGGCTGGAATGGTACTCAAAATGGTGGCACTAGTATTTGACGTGGGCTGCAATTGTAGGTCTCCATTAGTAGTGTGGAATATGCAGTTGTTTTAGAAATGTCAACATGTTAAATTGTGAAAATTAAAAATGCTTCAATAAAATATTTTCTTACAAAAAAGTATTGTGGAATATGAGACACAGTATTAACTACAGCCTAATAGGCCTGATTTTGAGTCCCATAATCACACCCTGCTGGAGGTGAAGTCTTCGTGTCGATTGGATTTACCACGGTGCCAGGTGGTTTGTGGAGCTGGAGTCACCCAAGATAAGTTTCTGTTCAGAACTTCAACCTCTGCTTGTTCCACATAGTACAAGTGTCTCAGCCTATCTATGCATCTTATTAAAAAAATTATATCTGCACTTCATACTGGTCTATATACTTTGTCACATGCTTTTGTTGGCTTTCAGTATCAATAGACCATACCAGATTTAGTGAGGAGTAATGAGGCAGTAGTGACTGTAACATGATTGTATTTGTTATCAGGTTTTAGAGAGAGATGGGCGAGTCATGAACCAAGTTTTGAAATTTACATAAGGTGGACTTTGAAGGAATGAGGTAGAGATTGACCACAGGAGACAGAGTGTAACAGGTAAAACTACAAATAAACAGCGAGTACAAGAAGGTTTGGCCATAAAGTGAGAGCTGGACAATACAAGAAACAAAAAGCTCAGAGGCTGGTGTCAATTGAACATTTCAAAAATTAGATTGATAGTTAAGTTACAAGACAGGCAAGATTTAAGTAAATAACAGAACAATCAAGAGGCTGAATGGCCTCGTCTGGTCCCTAACATCTAGGTCCCAATTTTAAACTTCAACCTGCTGCCAACCAGTAATAATGGTGCTGTTTCCAACTGATCTGGTAAGTTCATTTTTTTGTTTAATTTAAAATGACTTATGCAGAAAATGTTTAATTATAACAAAGTAAAACCACAACACATAACAAATACAACTCCAAAACTAACCCCCCAAAAGAAAACAAAACTGAGATGGATGGAGAGCTTGTTAGCAGACTGGAAGCAAAATGTTGGAATAAATGGGTCTTTTTCCAATTGGCAGCCAGTGACAAGTGAGGTACCGCAGTGATCTGTGCCAGGACCCCAACTGTTCACATTATATATTAATGATTTGGATTATCTCAAACTTTGCAGATGATACAAAGTTGAGTGGGAGGATGAGGTGTGAGGAGGATGCAGAGATATTTCAGTGGGATTTGGAAAGGCTGAGTGAGTGGGCATATACAGTATTTCTTTTCCCAATTAAGGGGAAATTTTGTGTAGCCAAACTACATATCCTTGTTAGCCTCTGGCTGCTGTTGAGTAAAGGGTCAAGAGATCTGCTCATTTTCCCAAACACCTTTATTTCACTTTGAACACACTCAGCACCAAACTCTATCATCACATCACATGCTCCAAAGGCCACCTGAAGCCTCTTTACATATCAGTTCCAATTATTGGATCAATGAGACATCTAATTGGAATGTTTCTTAACCCATTCCTTAACAACCCTGCATATTTTTTGGGTTGTGGGGGTGAGAACCCACGCAAACACGGGGAGAATGTGCAAACCTTTTTTTTTTAATTTAGAGTATCCAATTCATTTTTTTCAATTAAGGGGCAATTTGGCATGGCCAATCCACCTAGCCTGCCCATCTTTGGACTGTGGGAGGAAACCGGAGCACCCGGAGGAAACCCACGCACACACGGGGAGGATGTGCAGACTGCGCACAGACAGTGACCCAAGCCGGAATCGAACCTGGGACCCTGGAGCTGTGAAGCAATTGTGCTATTCACAATGCTACCGTGCTGCCCTCCCTCCCTCTTTGCCAATCTGACTGCAGATTGCAAGCCTGTCGCCACCAGGAGCAGATGGTACAGCACCCAGGACAAGACCTTCATCAGGTCCGAAGTCCAGCGGCTGCTTCGGGAGGGTATTATCGAGGCCAGCAACAGTCCCTGGAGAGCCCAAGTGGTGGTGGTTAAAACTGGGGAGAAACGCAGGATGGTCGTGGACTACAGCCAGACCATCAATCGGTACACGCAGCTCGACGCATACCCCCTCCCTCGCATATCTGATATGGTCAATCAGATTGCACAGTACCGGATCTTCTCAACAATTGACCTGAAATCCGCCTACCACCAGCACCCCATCCGCAAATCGGACAGTCCCTACACTGCCTTTGAGACGGACAGTCGACTATCAATTTCTTAGGGTTCCCTTCGGCATCACTAACGGGGTCTCGGTATTCCAAAGAGAAATGGACCGAATGGTTGACTGGTACGGGCTGCGGGCCACGTTTCCGTACTTAGACAATGTCACCATCTGCGACCACGACCAGCAGGACCATGATGCCAACCTTGCAAAATTTCTCCACACCGCATCTCTCCTCAACCTCACTTATAACAAGGAGAAGTGAGTGTTCAGCACAGACAGCTTAGCCATCCTCGGCTACATAGTCCAAAATGGACTACTGGGGCCCGATCCCGACCGCATGCACCCCCTCATGGAGCTCCCCCTCCCCCACTGCCCCAAGGTTCTCAAACGATGCCTGGGGTTCTTTTCTTACTACGCCCAGTGGGTCCCACAATACGCGGATAAGGCCCGCCCAATGATCCCGTCCACACAATTTCCCCTCACGCCCGAGGCACAACAGGCTTTCGCTCATATTGGCTCAGACATAGCCAAGGCCGGGATGCACGCAGTAGACGAGACACTGCCCTTCCAAGTAGAGAGCGACGCTTCAGATGTCGCCTTTGCCACCACTCTAAACCAGGCTGGCAGACCCGTGGCATTCTTTTCCCACACCCTCCATGCCTCTGAAATCCGACATTCCTCTGTTGAAAAGGAGGCCCAGGCAATCGTTGAAGCGGTGCGGCACTGGAGGCATTACCTGGCCGGCAGGAGATTCACTCTCCTCACTGACCAACGGTCGGTAGCCTTCATGTTTAACAACACGCAGCAGGGCAAGATCAAAAACGACAAAATCTTGCGGTGGAGAATCGAGCTCTCCACCTATAATTACGAGATCTTGTATCGCCCCGGCAAGCTCAACGAGCCCCCAGACGCCCTCTCCCGAGGTACATGTGCCAGTGCACAAGTGAACCAGCTCCGTGCCTTGCACGAGAGCCTTTGCCATCCGGGGGTCACTCGGTTGTACCATCTGGTCAAAGCCCGCAATCTGCCTGTTGGAACCAACAATTCTACGGACACGTGCTTGTAGGATTAGAATAGCGGTTTTAATATACTCACAACAGAGCCAGCCTATTAGCCATTGAACTTCCGGTGAACTGGCCGGCTGACCATGTGGCACTGATCTTTTATACAGCAGCTTCCGGGGGAGGAGTCCTGGGCAGAGCCAAGGGAGAAGCCCCGTACAACTCGAGCATTCCCAGAGCTACTTCCCCTGGAGGACAGGTAGTGCAACTGCACTTACAATACAGACACATGTATATACAGATTATAATCCGGTGTGAATCACATTCACCACACTGCCCTACTCCGTCGAGGAAGTATGGACAGTCACCAGAGACTGCCAGGTCTATGCGGAGTGCAAGCCGCACTTCTACTGGCCAGACCGCGCGCGCCTGGTGAAAGCGTCCCGCCCCTTTGCACGCCTCAGCGTGGATTTCAAAGGGCCCCTCCCCTCCACCGACCGCAACACCTACATCCTTAGTGTGGTCGATGAATTCTCTAGGTTCCCCTTCGCCATCCCATGCCCGGATATGACGTCTGCCACCATCATCAAGGCCCTTGATTCCATATTCGCTCTGTTTGGTTTCCCCGCCTATATCCACAGTGACAGGGGATCCTCATTCATGAGTGATGAGCTGCATCATTTCCTGCTCAGCAGGGGTATCGCCTCCAGCAGGACGACCAGCTACAACCCCCAGGGAAACGGGCAGGTAGAGAGGGAGAACGGGACGGTATGGAGGGCCGTCCAGCTGGCCCTACGGTCCAGGAACCTCCCAGCCGATCGCTGGCAGCAGGTCCTCCCTCGCGCTCCATTCCATTCAGTCACTGCTGTGCACCGCAACTAACAACACACCCCATGAACGTGTTTTTGCCTTCCCTAGGCAGTCTACATCCGGGGTGTCGCTCCCGACTTGGCTCGCAGCTCCAGGGCCGGTCGTTCTTCGTAGGCATGTCAGGCTCCACAAGGCAGACCCTCTGGTGGACAAGGTACGCCTGCTCCACGTGAACCCCCAATATGCCTACGTGGAGTTCCCCGACGGCCGCCAGGATACAGTCTCGCTCAGGGACCTGGCTCCCTCGGGTGCTGATCCCATGCCCACACTCCTCCCTACCCACGCGCCACCCTCCTTTTCCCCGGCGCCCCCGACTTCAGCCACCAGGTCCATCCCTCGTTCCCCTGCCAACACTAGAGGACATGGAAGATTTTGGCTCGCTCCCGGAGTCATCCAGCCACAGGCCAGCACCAACACCACCAGCACCTACGCCGTTGACGCCAACACCGCCTGTGCAGACGTCGCCACCACTGCTGCGTCGCTCACAACGGAACGTCCGACCGCCGGTCCGACTCAACCTGTGACGGGCACTGGGTTGCCCGATGGACACTTGGGTCTTCCCCCCCCTCTGTAAATAGATCACGTTTATGTATTATAGTTTCACGTCACCCCCGCCGGACTCCTTTTTTACAGGGGGTGAATGTGGTGATCTACCACTGTATATATATGTGTGTGCTTGCATTAGGGGATGTACGACAGTACCTGTATTTTTTTTTAATAAACAATTTTATTGAGGTAGTTTTTGGCTTTATAAACAGTTACAGACATCATCAGAAAGAAAGCAAAAAAGGCAAAAATGTGCAAACATCCACGTACTTTCAATACTTCCATCGTAATATATTGCACAAGCCCGCTCCCCTCCCACCGGTATTACCCGCCATATTTTCCCTCCTACTCTACTCTACCCCCCCCTCCCCCCCACCCCCCTGCTGACGCTCACTCTCCCGCAAAGAAGTCAATAAATGGTTGCCACCTCCGGGTGAACCCCTGCACAGATACCCTCAAGGCGAACTTAATTTTTTCCATCCCCAGGAAACTCGACATGTCCGCAAGCCACAACTCAGTCTTCGGGAGCTTTGAGTCCCTCCACGCCAATAATATTCGTCGCCGGGCTATCAGGGAAGCAAAGGCCAAAACATCGGCCTCTTTCTCCCCCTGGACTCCCGGGTCTTCCGAAACCCCAAAAATTGCCACCCCTGGACTCATCACCACCCTTGTTTTTAGCACCTGGGACATGATCCCCGCAAATCCCTCCCAGTACCCCCTCAGCTTAGGGCATGCCCAAAACATGTGAACATGGTTCGCTGGTCCTCCCGCGCACCTAGCGCATTTGTCCTCTATCCCGAAAAATTTGCTCATCCGAGCCACCGTCATATGGGCCCGGTGAACGACCTTAAATTGGATCAGCCCGAGCCTAGCACATGTCGCGGTCGAATTTACCCTACTCAGGGCCTCTGTCCACAGCCCATCCTCCATTTCCCCGCCTAGCTCCTCCTCCCATTTAAGTTTCAGTTCCTCTGTCTGGGACCCTTCCTCCCTCATGAGCACCTTATATATACCCGAGACTCTGCCCTCCCCTTCTTCCCTCCTAGAGACTATTCTGTCGAGGATCCCCATTGGCGGGAGGCGCGGAAAAGATGGGACCTGTCTACGAACAAAGTCCCGCAACTGTAGGTATCTAAAATCATTTCCCCTTACCACCACAAATTTCTCCTCCAAGCTCCTCAAACTCGCGAAGCTCCCTTCCAGGAACATATCACCCACCCTTCCCGCCCCTGCTCGCCGCCATACTTGGAACCCCCCATCCATGCTGCCGGGGGCAAACCGATGGTTGTCGCAGATTGGCGCCCAGACAGACGCCCCCATCTCCCCCACATGCCTCCTCCACTGGCCCCATATCCGCAGGGTCGCCACCACTACCGGGCTGGTTGTGTACTTGGCCGGCGGCAGCGGTAGAGGAGCCGTGACCAGGGCTTCCAAGCTGGAGCCCCTGCACGAAGCCGCCTCCACCTGCTCCCAAATAGACCCCGTACCCACCATCCACTTCCTTATCATAGCGATGTTGGCCGCCCAGTAATAATTGACCAGACTCGGCAAAGCCAGCCCTCCCTCGCTGCGGTTCCTCTCCAACATCGCCTTCTTCACCCGTGGGGATTTTCCCGCCCAGACAAAGCTCATGATCAGCCCGTTAACTCTTTTGAAGAAGGACTGTGGGATAAAGATCGGGAGGCACTGAAAAATAAACAAAAATCGAGGGAGGATTGTCATCTTTACAGTCTGCACCCTCCCTGCCAGCGACAGCGGGAGTGCATCCCATCTCCGAAACTCTCCCTTCATTTGCTCCACCACCCTGGCCAAATTTAACTTATGCCGCCTGTCCCAGTCTTGTGCCACCTGGATTCCCAAATACCGGAAATTTTCCTCAACCAGCCTAAACGGTAGCCCTCTCAATCTGTTCTCCTGGCCCCTTGCCTGGACCACAAACATTTCACTCTTGACCGTATTTAATTTGTATCCTGAGAACTGGCCGAACTTCCTCAGCATTCCCAGTATAGTTCCCATCCCGGCCACTGGGTCCGACACGTACAGGAGCAGGTCGTCTGCATAAAGAGAAACCCTGTGTTCAACCCCGCCCCTCACCATCCCCTTCCAACCCTCTGCGGCTCTCAGCGCAATCGCCAGCGGCTCTATGGCCAGCGCAAACAGCAGCGGGGAGAGCGGGCAGCCCTGTCTGGTCCCTCGGTACAACCTAAAGTACTCCGACACTTCTCTGTTGGTCCTGACGCTGGCCCTCGGGGCCTGATATAATAATTTGATCCAATCCACCAATCCCTCCCCGCACCCAACCCGTCCGAGCACCTCCCATAGATAGTCCCACTCCACCCGGTCAAAGGCCTTCTCGGTGTCCATTGCCACCACTACCTCTACCTCTCTACCCGCCGGGGGCATCATTATCACATTGAGCAATCTCCTCAGATTGGCCGCCAGCTGCCTACCTTTCATGAACCCCGTTTGATCCTCCCCAAGCACCTCCGGTACACAGTCCTCCATTCTACCCGCCAGTACCTTTGCCAGGAGCTTGGCGTCTACATTAATCAGGGAGATTGGCCTGTAGGACCCGCATGCCTCCGGGTCTTTACCCCGCTTCAATATCAGAGATATGGTGGCTTGTGACATTGTCGGCGGCAGGGTCCCTCTGTCCCTTGCCTCATTGAAAACCCTCGCCAAGACCGGGTCCACCAGCTCAGAGAACTTCCTATAAAACTCTACTGGGTATCCATCCGGCCCCGGGGACTTCCCCGACTGCATAGCCTTAAGGCCCCCCAATACCTCCTCTACTCTAATCGGGGCCCCCAGCTCTTCCACTCGCCCCCTACCAACTGTTGGGAATGTTAACCCGTCCAGCAACCTTTTCATCCCCTCCGGTTCTTCCGGCGGCTCCGAAGTATACAGCTTACGATAGAAGTCCCGGAATACCCTATTCAATTCTGCCGGGTCCTCCACTTTGCGCCCCTCCCCATCCATCACTCTACCTATTTCCCTGCCGCCTCCCTCCTCCTGAGTTGCTGCGCTAACAGTCTGCTAGCCTTTTCCCCATGCTCGTCCACCACTCCCCTCGCCTTCCTAAGCTGTTCCACGGCCCTGCTCGTGGATAGTGCCCCCAGTTCCGCCTGTAGTCTCTGCCTCTCCCTGAGTAAAACCTCCCCCGGGGACTCCGCGTGCTCTTCATCTATCCGACCCATTTCCCTGACCAATCTATCCATCTCTGCCCGGTCTGCCTTGGCTCTGTGGGCTCCGATTGAAATCAGCTCCCCCCGCACTACTGCCTTTAGCGCCTCCCACAAGGTCGCCGCTGAGACCTCCCCCGTGTCATTCACCTGCAGGTAATTTTTTATACATTTCCGAAGCCTCTCGCAGATCCCCTCCTCCGACAGCAGTCCCACATCTAGCCTCCATTGCGGGCGTTGATAGCTCGCTCCCCCGAACTGCAGGTCCACCCAATGCGGGGCATGGTCTGAAATGGTAATTGCTGAGTATTCCGTGTTCTTTACCTCCCCCATACAGTCCCTGCTTAGTATAAAGAAATCTATCCTGGAATATACTTTATGGACGTGCGAGTAAAACGAGTAGCCCCTTCCTGTTGGCTGTCTATCTCTCCAGGGGTCCACTGCCCCCATTTGCTCCATAAACCCTTTCAGCTCCCTTGCCATTGCTGAGAGTCTACCCGTTCTGGGACACGACCGATCCAAAGTCGGGTCAAGGACCATGTTAAAGTCCCCTCCCATTATTAGCCTGCGAGAATCCAAGTCCGGGATCTTCCCCAGTACTCTTTTAATGAAGTCCACGTCATCCCAGTTCGGGACATATATATTCACCAGCACCACTCTTCTCCCCTCCAGTCTGCCCCGTACCATCAGGTATCTGCCCCCCCTGTCTGCGGATATGCCCTCTGCCTCAAATTGCACGTGCTTGTTGATCATGGTTGCCACCCCTCTGGACTTCGAGTCCAAGTCCGAGTGGAAGACCTGGCTAATCCAGCCCTTCCTTAGCCTGGTCTGGTCCGACACTTTCAGATGTGTCTCCTGCAACATAATTACGTCCGCCCTCAGGGCCCGCAAGTGCGCGAACACCCGCGCCCTCTTAACCGGCCCATTCAGTCCCTTGACATTCCAGGTGATCAGCCTGGTCGGGGGGCACAGACAGTACCTGTATTACAGGTTTTCCGGTAAGCCCCTGCCGGCTAGCTCCACCCACAGGGAGCAGTATAAATATTCATAAGTTCCCCTGAGCTGCCATTCTACAGCTGCAGCCGAAGAAATAGCATCTCACTGTAGTAAAGCCTCTCTTGTATCGATTCGAGTCGGTACAATTGTGTGCAATTGTTAGAGCCACAACCCCCTCAACCCAAAATGTGCCCTTTAATTGGAAAATAATTGGTTATGCAAAATTTTTTTTTTTTTTAAATAAAAGCTGTATCATCCCAATCCGGTGAATACAATTAACTAAGACCAATGGAGTACCTGGCAACGACCCAATAATAATTATATACCTGAGACTTCCGGTTGCGGTGATGCGGAGCTAAGCCGCATGTTCGGTGACTATTTCCGGTCATTTGGGCTCTTTTAAGGGTCCGTAGCGGTGCTGTTTGGACTTTGCCCCGTGTGGGAACACTTCTTCTAAGATTCTCCGCCGGTGGATGGCCTGGACTAGGAGTGGAGCGGTCAAAAAATCGGCTTTGGAGCAGAGAAAGGTGCGAGGCAGGAAAAGCAAGATGGCGGCGGGCGGGGAAGCAGCAGTGTGGCAGCAGTGGGCGCGAGAGCAGCAGGAGCTGCTTCGGCGCTCCTTCAAGGAGCTGAAGGCAGAGATTCTGGAACCGTTTTAAGGTTTCCCTGGACAAGCTCATGGCGACCCAGACGGCTCAGGGTGCGGAGATCCGAGAGCTTCGACAAAAGGCCTCGGAGAGCGAGGATGAACTCCTGAGCCTGGCAGTGAAGGTGGAGTCGCACGAGGCGCTCCATAATAAGTGGTCAGAGAGGATGGAGGAGATGGAGAACCGGGCCCGTCGGAAGAACCTGCGGATTCTGGGCCTCCCAGAGGGGCTGGAAGGTTCGGATTTGGGGGCCTATGTGGCTATGATGCTGAACACGCTAATGGGTGCGAGGTCGTTCCAGGGACCCTTGGAGCTGGAGGGTGCCCATCGGGTGCTGCTGCGGAAGGCCAGGCCAAGCGAGCCGCCTCGGGCGATGCTGGTCCGTTTTCACCGCTTTGTCGACCATGAGTGTGTGCTGAGATGGGCGAAGAAGGAGAGGAGTAGCAAGTGGGAGAATACAGAGATCAGGATCTACCAGGACTGGAGTGTGGAGGTGGCGAAGAGAAGGGCTGGGTTTAACCGGGCGAAGGCAGTGCTCCACAAGAAGGGGGTCAAGTTTGGCCTGTTACAGCCGGCACGCCTGTGGGTCACTTATAAAGACCGCCAGCTCTATTTTGACTCCCCGGAGGAGGCCTGGATTTTTGTCCAGGCAGAGAAGCTGGACTTGAACTGAGGACTGGGGGCTGGGGAACGTTGTACACATCCCGGAGGCTTTGTCCTCCTTGGTATCCTTTCGCTTTATCAAAGAACAAAGAAAATTACAGCACAGGAACAGGCCCTTCGGCCCTCCCAGTCTGCGCCGATCCAGATCCTTTATCTAAACCTGTCTCCTATTTTCCAAGGTCTACTTCCCTCTGTTCCCACCCATTCATATACCTGTCTAGATGCCTCTTAAATGATGCTATCGTGCCCGCCTCTACCACTTCCGCTGGTAAAGCGTTCCAGGCACCCACCACCCTCTGCGTAAAAATCTTTCCACGCACATCTCCCTTAAACTTTCCCCCTCTCACCTTGAAATCGTGACCCCTTGTAACTGACACCCCCACTCTTGGGAAAAGCTTGTTGCTATCCACCCTGTCCATACCTCTCATAATTTTGTAGACCTCAATCAGGTCCCCCCTCAACCTCCGTCTTTCCAACGAAAACAATCCTAATCTACTCAACCTTTCTTCATAGCTAGCAGCCTCCATACCAGGCACAATCCTGGTGAACCTCCTCTGCACCCTCTCCAAGGCATCCACATCCTTCTGGTAATGTGGTGACCAGAACTGCACGCAGTATTCCAAATGTGGCCGAACCAAAGTCCTATACAACTGTAACATGACCTGCCAACTCTTGTACTCAATACCCCGTCCGATGAAGGCAAGCATGCTGTATGCCTTCTTGACCACTCTATCAACCTGCGTTGCCACCTTCAGGGTACAATGGACCTGAACTCCCAGATCTCTCTGCACATCAATTTTCCCCAAGACCCTTCCATTGACCATATAGTCCGCTCTTGAATTTGATCTTCCAAAATGCATCACCTCGCATTTGCCTGGATTGAACTCCATCTGCCATTTCTCTGCCCAACTCTCCAATCTATCTATATTTTGTTGTATTCTCTGACAGTCCTCCTCGCTATCTGCAACTCCACCAATCTTAGTATCATCTGCAAACTTGCTAATCAGACCACCTATACCTTCCTCCAGGTCATTTATGTAGATCACAAACATCAGTGGTCCGAGCATGGATCCCTGTGGAACACCACTAGTCACCCTTCTCCATTTGAGACACTCCCTTCCACCACTACTCTCTGTCTCCTGTTGCCCAGCCAGTTCTTTATCCATCTAGCTAGTACACCCTGAACCCCATACGACTTCACTTTTTCCATCAACCTGCCATGGGAAACCTTATCAAACGCCTTACTAAAGTCCATGTATACGACATCTACAGCCCTTCCCTCATCAATTAACTTTGTCACTTCCTCAAAGAATTCTATTAGGTTGGTACGACATGACCTTCCCTGCACAAAACCATGCTGCCTATCACTGATAAGTCTATTTTCTTCCAGATGTGAATAGATCCTATCCCTCGGTATCTTCTCCAACAGTTTCCCTACCACTGACGTCAAGCTCACAGGTCTATAATTCCCTGGATTAACCCTGCTACCCTTCTTAAACAAAGGGACAACATTAGCAATTCTCCAGTCCTCCGGGACCTCACCCGTGCTCAAGGATGCTGCAAAGATATCTGTTAAGGCCCCAGCTATTTCGACCCTCGCTTCCCTCAGTAACCTGGGATAGATCCCATCCGGTCCTGGGGACTTGTCCACCTTAATGTCTTTCAGAATACCCAAAACTTCCCCCTTCCGTATGACAACTTGACTGAGAGTATTTAAACATCCATCCCTAGCCTCAACATCCATCTTGTCCCTCTCCTTTGTGAATACCGATGCAAAGTACTCATTAAGAATCTCACCCATTTCCTTTGAGTCCACGCATAAATTCCCTCTTTTGTCTTTAAGTGGGCCAATCCTTTTTTAAAAAATAAATTTAGAGTACCCAATTATTTTTTTCCAATTAAGGGGCAATTTAGCGTGGCCAATCTACCTACCCTGCACATCTTTGGGTTGTGGGGGTGAAACCCACGCAGACACGGGGAGAATGTGCAAACTCGGGCAGCACGGTGGCCTAGTGGTTAGCACAACCGCCTCACGGCGCTGAGGTCCCAGGTTCGATCCCGGCTCTGGGTCACTGTCCGTGTGGAGTTTGCACATTCTCCCCGTGTCTGCGTGGGTTTCGCCCCCACAACCCAAAAATGTGCAGAGTAGGTGGATTGGCCATGCTAAATTGCCCCTTAATTGGAAAAAATAATTGGGTAATCTAAATTTAAAAAAAAAAGAAAAAAAAAAAAGAGAATGTGCAAACTCCACACGGACAGTGACCCAGGGCCGGGATTCGAACCCGGGTCCTCAGCGCCGTAGGCAGCAATGCTAACCACTGTGCCACCGTGCTGCCCGGGCCAATCCTTTCTCTAGTTACCCTCTTGCTCCTTACATACGAATAAAATGCTTTGGGATTTTCCTTAACCCTGTTAGCCAAAGATATTTCATGACCCCTTTTAGCCCTCTTTATTGCGCGTTTGAGATTCGTCCTACTTTCCCGATATTCCTCCAAAGCTTCATCAGTTTTGAGTTGCCTCGATCCTATGTATGCTTCCTTTTTCATCTTAGCTAGTCTCACAATTTCACCCGTTATCCATGGTTCCCTAATCTTGCCATTTCTATCTTTCATTTTCACAGGAACATGTCTGTCCTGCACTCTAATCAACCTTTCCTTAAAAGACTTCCACATTTCAAATGTGGATTTACCCTTAAACAGCTGCTTCCAATCCACATTCCCGAGCTCCTGCCGAATTTTGTTATACTCTGCCTTTCCCCAATTTAGTACTCTTCCTTTCGGACCCCTCTTGTCCTTGTCCATGAGTATTCTAAAACTTACGGAATTGTGATCGCTATTCCCAAAGTAATCACCGACTGAAACATCAACCACCTGGCCGGGATCATTCCCCAATACCAGGTCCAGTATGGCCCCTTCCCGAGTTGGACTATTTACATACTGCTCTAAAATACTCTCCTGGATGCTCCTTACAAACTCTGCTCCATCTACGCCTCCAACACTACACGAATCCCATTCAATGTTGGGGAAGTTAAAATCTCCCATCACAACCACCCTATTGCTCCTACATTTTTCTATAATCTGTCTGCATATTTGTACCTCTACTTCATGCTCGCTTTTGGGAGGCCTGTAGTAAAGTCCCAACAATGTTACTGCACCCTTCCTATTTCTCAGCTCCACCCATATTGCCTCAGTGCTCGAATCCTCCATCGTGCCCTCCTTAATCACAGCTGTGATATCATCTCTGACAACTAATGCAACTCCTCCACCCCTTCTACCTCCCTCTCTATCCCTCCTGAAGCATCTATACCCTGGGATATTCAGTTGCCAGTCCTGCCCTTCTCTCAACCAAGTCTCAGTAATACCAATAACATCATATTCCCAGGTACTGATCCAAGCCCTAAGTTCATCTGCCTTACCTGCTACACTTCTCGCATTAAAACAAATGCACCTCAGACCACCTTTGCGTTCATCATCTCTTCCCTGTCTACTCTTCCCCTTAGTCACATTGAGTTTATTGTCTCGTACCTTACTGGCTTTAGTTGCTGCTTCTTTACTGACCTCTAACTTCCTAATCTGGTTCCCATCCCCCTGCCACATTAGTTTAAAACTGCCCCAACAGTGTTAGCAAAAGCACCCCCAAGGACATTGGTTCCAGTCCTGCCCAGGTGTAGACCATCCGGTTTGTAATGGTCCCACCACCCCCAGAACCGGTTCCAATGTCCCAAAAACTCTGAACCCCTCCCTCCTGCACCATCTCTCAAGCCACGTATTCATTCTGACTATTCTTGAATTTCTACTCTGACTGTCCCGTGGCACTGGTAGCAATCCTGAGATTACTACCTTTGAGGTCCTACTTTTTAACTTATCTCCTAACTCCCTAAATTCTGATTGTAGGACCTCATCCCTTTTTTTACCTATATCGTTGGTGCCTATATGCACCACGACAACTGGCTGTTCACCCTCCCCCTTCAGTATGTCCTGCAGCCGATCAGAGACATCCCTGACCCGTGCACCCGGGAGGCAACATACCATTCGGAAGTCTCGTTTTCGACCACAGAAATGCCTGTCTACTCCCCTTACAATTGAATCCCCTATGACTATAGCCCTGCCAGTCTTTTTCCCGCCCTTCTGTGCAGCAGAGCTAGCCACGGTGCCATGAGCCTGGCTACTACTGCCTTCCCCTGGTGAGTCATCTCCCCCAACAGTATCCAAAACAGTATATCTGTTTTGGAGGGAGATGACCGCAGGGGACACCTGCACTGGCTTCCTGCTCTTTCTCTGCCTTTTGGTCACCCATTCCCTGTCTCCGTCACCAATCCTAATCTGCGGTGTGACCAACTCACTGAACGGTTCTATTGGTCGATGTTTTTTGCTGTTCTGCTTTTTTGTTTTTTGGGACTGTTATCTGTTTACTTGGGTGTTTCGTCATGTTTGGATTTTTATATATATTTTTCACTGGTTGAGAGTTTGGGTGGGGTTCGCGGTCCTGTTGGGTCATGTGCCCGTCTTTTACCGCGTTTTGGGGCTTGGGATGGAAACGCGGGCTTTTCTCCCGCGCTGGAGGAGCAGGGGGCGGGGCCGGCACTGGGGGGATGGTTGTGTGGCACTGGGGAGGATTCATTGGGGTGGCGGGAGCAGCCGGGGTCAGCAGGAGTTGGCTGACTTACGGAAGTACAATGGAAGGGGTTACGCAGCTGGGGGGGGGGTGTGGGGAGGTTTGGGGGGAGAAAGAGGGGAGGGGGTACCGTGTTGCTGCTGGAATGGCCAAGAAGGAGCTGGAGCGTGTAGAGGGGGTCGGGATGGGGGTCTGTCGCTGTGGGGAACGGGCTGAGCGGGGTGCGCGGGCATGTGGCGGATTACGGAAGGGTGATGGCTAGTCGACGGGGGAGGGGGGCAGGTGGCCCTCCTATCCGGCTGATGACCTGGAATGTGAGGGGACTGAATGGGCCGGTCAAACGGTCCCGCGTGTTTGCGCACCTGAAGGGGCTGAAGGCGGATGTGGCCATGCTTCAGGAGACGCACCTGAAGGTGGCGGATCAGCTTCGATTGAGGAAGGGATGGGTCGGCCAAGTGTTTCATTCGGGGCTGGATGCAAAAATTCGGGGGGTGGCGATCCTGGTGGGGAAGAGGGTGTCATTTGAGGTGTCGAATGTGGTGAAGGCAGTGGCCGGAGGTATGTGATGGTAAACGGCAAGCTGCAAGGGGAGCGGGTGGTGCTGGTCAATGTATACACCCCGAATTGGGATTATGCGGGTTTCATGCGGCGCATGTTGGGCCGGATTCCAGATTTGGAGGCGGGGGTTGCCGCTGAGGGAGTCGGGGAATTGGAGGGGGCTGGTCCGGGGTGAGAAAGAGCACCAAGTGTCGCTCTATGCGGATGACCTATTGTTGTATGTGGCGGACCTGGTGGAGGGAATGCCGGAGGTGATGGGGATTCTCCGGGAATTTGGGGATTTCTCAGGGTATAAGCTCAACTTTGGGAAGAGCGAGCTGTTTGTGGTACACCTGGGGGACCAGGAGGAGGGGATTGGGAGGCTCCCACTGTAAAGGGCGGAGAGGAGCTTTAGGTACTTGGGGGTGCAGGTGGCCAGGAGCTGGGGGGCCCTGCATAAGCTTAACCTCACAAGGCTGGTGGAGCAAATGGAGGAGGAGTTTAAGAGGTGGGACATGCTGCTGCTGTCTCTGGCGGGTAGGGTGCAGTCAGTCAAGATGATGGTGCTCCCGAGATTTCTGTTCCTGTTCCAGTGCCTCCCCATCCTTATCCCGAAGGCCTTTTTCAGGCGGGTTAACAGGAGCATTACGGGATTTGTGTGGGCACACGGGACCCCGAGAGTGAGAAGGGTGTTCTTGGAGCGGGGCAGGGATAGGGGGGGGCTGGCGCTGCCCAGCCTCTGTGGGTACTATTGGGCTGCCAACGCAGCAATGGTGTGTAAGTGGGTGATGGAGGGGGAGGGGGCAGCATGGAAGAGGATGGAGAAGGCGTCCTGTGTGGGCACGAGCCTGGAGGCGCTGGTAACGGCGCCGCTGCCGCTCCCTCCAACAAGGTATACTACGAGCCCGGTGGTGGCGGCTACCCTCAAATTTTGGGGGCAATGGAGGCGGCACAGGGGGGAGGTGGGGGCCACGATGGGGTCGTTTCTTTGTTTTGGACTGAAGGGACGTGCATAGTTGTTCTGTGCTAATGATGGGTACTATTAGTTTCTTCTTTTGTGTATACACGGATACACGGGGGGGGGGGGGGGGGGGTTGTCATTTCTGCTGAAGGGACGGGCATTTGTTTTGTGCGAATGACGGGTGTTGTTCTGGTCACCACATTATAGGAAGGACGTGGAAGCTTTGGAAAGGGTTCAGAGGAGATTTACTAGGATGTTGCCTGGTATGGAGGGAAGGTCTTACGAGGAAAGGCTCAGGGACTTGAGGTTGTTTTCGTTAGAGAGGAGAAGGCTGAGAGGTAACTTAATAGAGACATATAAGATAGTCAGAGGGTTAGATAGGGTGGACAGTGAGAGTCTCATTCCTCGGATGGTGATGACCAACACGAGGGGACATAGCTTTAAATTGAGGGGTAGTAGATATAGGACAGATGTCAGAGGCAGTTTCTTTACTCAGAGAGTAGTAGGGGTGTGGAACGCCCTGCCTGCAACAGTAGTAGACTCGCCAACTTTAAGGGCATTTAAGTGGTCACTGGATAGACATATGGATGAAAATGGAATAGTGTAGGTCAGATTGGCTTCAGATGGTTTCACAGGTCAGCGCAACATCGAGGGCCGAAGGGCCCGTACTGCGCTGTAATGTTCTATGTTCTTCCTTTATGTATGCACGGGGGGGGGGGGGGGGGGGGGGGGGGGGG